>NW_027448819.1:300000-393041 GCF_030867145.1 Opisthocomus hoazin
AGAGGCCCAGAGACTGGGGCTGCTTGCTTGTCTTCTCCCCTCAAACTTCAAACGTAGCTTAGGTGGTCTGTGCCGGGCGCCTCCGGCAGCCCTGCTCCAAAAATGCGAACGTCTGCAGATAGCTGGCAGGCAGAAAGAGCTAGCCTGGAAAGCTGTTGCTCAGCCTCATCTGCCCATGGCACTGCTCGCACAGAGGCACAGAGACTGGGGCTGCTTGCTTGTCTTGTCCCCTCAAACTTCAAATGTAGCTTAGGTGGTCCGTGCCGGGCGCATCCGGCAGCCCTGCTCCGAAAATGCAAACGTCTGCAGATAGCTCGCAGGCAGAAAGAGCTAGCCTGGAAAGCTGTTGCTCAGCCTCATCTGCCCATGGCACTGCTCGCACAGAGGCACAGAGACTGGGGCTGCTTGCTTGTCTTGTCCCCTCAAACTTAAAATGTAGATTAGGTGGTCCGTGCCGGGCGCCTCCGGCAGCCCTGCTCCGAAAATCCAAACGTCTGCAGATAGCTGGCAGGCAGAAAGAGCTAGCCTGGAAAGCTGTTGCTCAGCCTCATCTGCCCATGGCACTGCTCGCACAGAGGCACAGAGACTGAGGCTGCTTGCTTGTCTTCCTCCTCAAACTTCAAATGTAGCTTAGGTGGTGTGTGCCGGGCGCCTCCGGCAGCCCTGCTCCGAAAATGCAAACGTCTGCAGATAACTCGCAGGCAGAAAGAGCTAGCCTGGAAAGCTGTTGCTCAGCCTCATCTGCCCATGGCACTGCTCGCACAGAGGCACAGAGACTGGGGCTGCTTGCTTGTTTTCCCCCTCAAACTTCAAACGTAGCTTAGGTGGTCCGTGCTGGGCGCCTCCCGCAGCCCTGCTCCGAAAATGCAAACGTCTGCAGATAGCTCGCAGGCAGAAAGAGCTAGCCTGGAAAGCTGTTGCTCAGCGTCATCTGCCCATGGCACTGCTCGCACAGAGGCACAGAGACTGGGGCTGCTTGCTTGTCTTGTCCCCTCAAACTTCAAATGTAGCTTAGGTGGTCCATGCCGGGCGCATCCGGCAGCCCTGCTCCGAAAATGCGAACGTTTGCAGATAGCTCGCAGGCAGAAAGAGCTAGCCTGGAAAGCTGTTGCTCAGCCTCATCTGCCCATGGCACTGCTCGCACAGAGGCACAGAGACTGGGGCTGCTTGCTTGTCTTCCTCCTCAAACTTCAAACGTAGCTTAGGTGGTCTGTGCCGGGCGCCTCCGGCAGCCCTACTCTGAAAATGCAAACGTCTGCAGATAGCTCGCAGGCAGAAAGAGCTAGCCTGGAAAGCTGTTGCTCAGCCTCATCTGCCCATGGCACTGCTCGCACAGAGGCACAGAGACTGGGGCTGCTTGCTTGTCTTGTCCCCTCATACTTCAAACGTAGCTTAGGTGATCCGTGCCGGGCGCCTCCGGCAGCCCTGCTCCGAAAATCCAAACGTCTGCAGATAGCTCGCAGGCAGAAAGAGCTAGCCTGGAAAGCTGTTGCTCAGCCTCATCTGCCCATGGCACTGCTCGCACAGAGGCACAGAGACTGAGGCTGCTTGCTTGTCTTCCTCCTCAAACTTCAAACGTAGCTTGGGTGATCCGTGCCGGGCGCATCCGGCAGCCCTGCTCCGAAAATCCGAACGTCTGCAGATAGCTCGCAGGCAGAAAGAGCTAGCCTGGAAAGCTGTTGCTCAGCCTCATCTGCCCATGGCACTGCTCGCACAGAGGCACAGAGACTGGGGCTGCTTGCTTGTCTTATCCCCTCAAATTTCAAATGTAGCTCAGGTGGTCCGTGCCGGGCACATCCGGCAGCCCTGCTCCGAAAATGCGAACGTCTGCAGATAGCTCGCAGGCAGAAAGAGCTAGCCTGGAAAGCTGTTGCTCAGCCTCATCTGCCCATGGCACTGCTCGCACAGAGGCACAGAGACTGGGGCTGCTTGCTTGTCTTGTCCCCTCAAACTTTAAATGTAGCATAGGTGGTCCGTGCCGGGCGCCTCCGGCAGCCCTGCTTTGAAAATGCGAACGTCTGCAGATAGCTCGCAGGCAGAAAGAGCTAGCCTGGAAAGCTGTTGCTCATCCTCATCTGCCCATGGCACTGCTCGCACAGAAGCACAGAGACTGGGGCTGCTTGCTTGTCTTGTCCCCTCAAACTTCAAATGTAGCTTAGGTGGTCCGAGCCGGGCGCATCCGGCAGCCCTGCTCCGAAAATGCAAACGTCTGCAGATAGCTCGCAGGCAGAAAGAGCTAGCCTGGAAAGCTGTTGCTCAGCCTCATCTGCCCATGGCACTGCTCGCACAGAGGCACAGAGACTGGGGCTGCTTGCTTGTTTTCCCCCTCAAACTTCAAACGTAGCTTAGGTGGTCCGTGCTGGGCGCCTCCCGCAGCCCTGCTCCGAAAATGCAAACGTCTGCAGATAGCTCGCAGGCAGAAAGAGCTAGCCTGGAAAGCTGTTGCTCAGCGTCATCTGCCCATGGCACTGCTCGCACAGAGGCACAGAGACTGGGGCTGCTTGCTTGTCTTGTCCCCTCAAACTTCAAACGTAGCTTAGGTTGTCCGTGCCAGGCGCCTCCGGCAGCCCTGCTCCGAAAATGCAAACGTCTGCAGATAGCTCGCAGGCAGAAAGAGCTAGCCTGGAAAGCTGTTGCTCAGCCTCATCTGCCCATGGCACTGCTCGCACAGAGGCACAGAGACTGGGGCTGCTTGCTTGTCTTCCCCCTCAAACTTCAAACGTAGCTTAGGTGGTCCGTGCCGGGCGCATCCGGCAGCCCTGCTCCAAAAATGCAAACGTCTGCAGATAGCTCGCAGGCAGAAAGAGCTAGCCTGGAAAGCTGTTGCTCAGCCTCATCTGCCCATGGCACTGCTCGCACAGAGGCCCAGAGACTGGGGCTGCTTGCTTGTCTTCTCCCCTCAAACTTCAAACGTAGCTTAGGTGGTCTGTGCCGGGCGCCTCCGGCAGCCCTGCTCCAAAAATGCGAACGTCTGCAGATAGCTCGCAGGCAGAAAGAGCTAGCCTGGAAAGCTGTTGCTCAGCCTCATCTGCCCATGGCACTGCTCGCACAGAGGCACAGAGACTGGGGCTGCTTGCTTGTCTTGTCCCCTCAAACTTCAAATGTAGCTTAGGTGGTCCGTGCCGGGCGCATCCGGCAGCCCTGCTCCGAAAATGCAAACGTCTGCAGATAGCTCGCAGGCAGAAAGAGCTAGCCTGGAAAGCTGTTGCTCAGCCTCATCTGCCCATGGCACTGCTCGCACAGAGGCACAGAGACTGGGGCTGCTTGCTTGTCTTGTCCCCTCAAACTTAAAATGTAGATTAGGTGGTCCGTGCCGGGCGCCTCCGGCAGCCCTGCTCCGAAAATCCAAACGTCTGCAGATAGCTGGCAGGCAGAAAGAGCTAGCCTGGAAAGCTGTTGCTCAGCCTCATCTGCCCATGGCACTGCTCGCACAGAGGCACAGAGACTGAGGCTGCTTGCTTGTCTTCCTCCTCAAACTTCAAATGTAGCTTAGGTGGTGTGTGCCGGGCGCCTCCGGCAGCCCTGCTCCGAAAATGCAAACGTCTGCAGATAACTCGCAGGCAGAAAGAGCTAGCCTGGAAAGCTGTTGCTCAGCCTCATCTGCCCATGGCACTGCTCGCACAGAGGCACAGAGACTGGGGCTGCTTGCTTGTTTTCCCCCTCAAACTTCAAACGTAGCTTAGGTGGTCCGTGCTGGGCGCCTCCCGCAGCCCTGCTCCGAAAATGCAAACGTCTGCAGATAGCTCGCAGGCAGAAAGAGCTAGCCTGGAAAGCTGTTGCTCAGCGTCATCTGCCCATGGCACTGCTCGCACAGAGGCACAGAGACTGGGGCTGCTTGCTTGTCTTGTCCCCTCAAACTTCAAACGTAGCTTAGGTGGTCCGTGCCGGGTGCATCCTGCAGCCCTGCTCTGAAAATGCGAACGTCTGCAGATAGCTCGCAGGCAGAAAGAGCTAGCCTGGAAAGCTGTTGCTCAGCCTCATCTGCCCATGGCACTGCTCGCACAGAGGCACAGAGACTGGGTCTGCTTGCTTGTCTTGTCCCCTCAAACTTCAAACGTAGCTTAGGTGGTCCGTGCCAGGCGCCTCCGGCAGCCCTGCTCCGAAAATGCAAACGTCTGCAGATAGCTCGCAGGCAGAAAGAGCTAGCCTGGAAAGCTGTTGCTCAGCCTCATCTGCCCATGGCACTGCTCGCACAGAGGCACAGAGACTGGGGCTGCTTGCTTGTCTTCCCCCTCAAACTTCAAACGTAGCTTAGGTGGTCCGTGCCGGGCGCATCCGGCAGCCCTGCTCCAAAAATGCAAACGTCTGCAGATAGCTCGCAGGCAGAAAGAGCTAGCCTGGAAAGCTGTTGCTCAGCCTCATCTGCCCATGGCACTGCTCGCACAGAGGCACAGAGACTGGGGCTGCTTGCTTGTCTTCTCCCCTCAAACTTCAAACGTAGCTTAGGTGGTCTGTGCCGGGCGCCTCCGGCAGCCCTGCTCCAAAAATGCGAACGTCTGCAGATAGCTCGCAGGCAGAAAGAGCTAGCCTGGAAAGCTGTTGCTCAGCCTCATCTGCCCATGGCACTGCTCGCACAGAGGCACAGAGACTGGGGCTGCTTGCTTGTCTTGTCCCCTCAAACTTCAAATGTAGCTTAGGTGGTCCGTGCCGGGCGCATCCGGCAGCCCTGCTCCGAAAATGCAAACGTCTGCAGATAGCTCGCAGGCAGAAAGAGCTAGCCTGGAAAGCTGTTGCTCAGCCTCATCTGCCCATGGCACTGCTCGCACAGAGGCACAGAGACTGGGGCTGCTTGCTTGTCTTGTCCCCTCAAACTTAAAACGTAGCTTAGGTGGTCCGTGCCGGGCGCCTCCGGCAGCCCTGCTCCGAAAATCCAAACGTCTGCAGATAGCTCGCAGGCAGAAAGAGCTAGCCTGGAAAGCTGTTGCTCAGCCTCATCTGCCCATGGCACTGCTCGCACAGAGGCACAGAGACTGAGGCTGCTTGCTTGTCTTCCTCCTCAAACTTCAAATGTAGCTTAGGTGGTCCGTGCCGGGCGCCTCCGGCAGCCCTGCTCCGAAAATGCAAACGTCTGCAGATAACTCGCAGGCAGAAAGAGCTAGCCTGGAAAGCTGTTGCTCAGCCTCATCTGCCCATGGCACTGCTCGCACAGAGGCACAGAGACTGGGACTGCTTGCTTGTCTTGTCCCCTCAAACTTCAAATGTAGCTTAGGTGGTCCGTGCCGGGCGCATCCGGCAGCCCTGCTCCGAAAATGCGAACGTCTGCAGATAGCTCGCAGGCAGAAAGAGCTAGCCTGGAAAGCTGTTGCTCAGCCTCATCTGCCCATGGCACTGCTCGCACAGAGGCACAGAGACTGGGGCTGCTTGCTTGTCTTGTCCCCTCAAACTTCAAACGTAGCTTAGGTGGTCTGTGCCGGGCGCCTCCGGCAGCCCTGCTCTGAAAATGCAAACGTCTGCAGATAGCTCGCAGGCAGAAAGAGCTAGCCTGGAAAGCTGTTGCTCAGCCTCATCTGCCCATGGCACTGCTCGCACAGAGGCACAGAGACTGGGGCTGCTTGCTTGTCTTGTCCCCTCAAACTTCAAACGTAGCTTAGGTGATCCGTGCCGGGCGCCTCCGGCAGCCCTGCTCCGAAAATCCAAACGTCTGCAGATAGCTCGCAGGCAGAAAGAGCTAGCCTGGAAAGCTGTTGCTCAGCCTCATCTGCCCATGGCACTGCTCGCACAGAGGCACAGAGACTGAGGCTGCTTGCTTGTCTTCCTCCTCAAACTTCAAACGTAGCTTAGGTGGTCCGTGCCGGGCGCATCCGGCAGCCCTGCTTCGAAAATGCGAACGTCTGCAGATAGCTCGCAGGCAGAAAGAGCTAGCCTGGAAAGCTGTTGCTCATCCTCATCTGCCCATGGCACTGCTCGCACAGAAGCACAGAGACTGGGGCTGCTTGCTTGTCTTGTCCCCTCAAACTTCAAATGTAGCTTAGGTGGTCCGAGCCGGGCGCATCCGGCAGCCCTGCTCCGAAAATGCAAACGTCTGCAGATAGCTCGCAGGCAGAAAGAGCTAGCCTGGAAAGCTGTTGCTCAGCCTCATCTGCCCATGGCACTGCTCGCACAGAGGCACAGAGACTGGGGCTGCTTGCTTGTTTTCCCCCTCAAACTTCAAACGTAGCTTAGGTGGTCCGTGCTGGGCGCCTCCCGCAGCCCTGCTCCGAAAATGCAAACGTCTGCAGATAGCTCGCAGGCAGAAAGAGCTAGCCTGGAAAGCTGTTGCTCAGCGTCATCTGCCCATGGCACTGCTCGCACAGAGGCACAGAGACTGGGGCTGCTTGCTTGTCTTGTCCCCTCAAACTTCAAATGTAGCTTAGGTGGTCCGTGCCGGGCGCATCCGGCAGCCCTGCTCCAAAAATGCAAACGTCTGCAGATAGCTCGCAGGCAGAAAGAGCTAGCCTGGAAAGCTGTTGCTCAGCGTCATCTGCCCATGGCACTGCTCGCACAGAGGCACAGAGACTGGGGCTGCTTGCTTGTCTTGTCCCCTCAAACTTTAAATGTAGCTTAGGTGGTCCGTGCCGGGCGCCTCCGGCAGCCCTGCTTCGAAAATGCAAACGTCTGCAGATAGATCGCAGGCAGAAAGAGCTAGCCTGGAAAGCTGTTGCTCAGCCTCATCTGCCCATGGCACTGCTCGCACAGAGGCACAGAGACTGGGGCTGCTTGCTTGTCTTGTCCCCTCAAACTTCAAATGTAGCTTAGGTGGTCCGAGCCGGGCGCATCCGGCAGCCCTGCTCCGAAAATGCGAAAGTCTGCAGATAGCTCGCAGGCAGAAAGAGCTAGCCTGGAAAGCTGTTGCTCAGCCTCATCTGCCCATGGCACTGCTCGCACAGAGGCACAGAGACTGGGGCTGCTTGCTTGTTTTCCCCCTCAAACTTCAAACGTAGCTTAGGTGGTCCGTGCCGGGCGCCTCCGGCAGCCCTGCTCCGAAAATGCAAACGTCTGCAGATAGCTCGCAGGCAGAAAGAGCTAGCCTGGAAAGCTGTTGCTCAGCCTCATCTGCCCATGGCACTGCTCGCACAGAGGCACAGAGACTGGGGCTGCTTGCTTGTCTTGTCCCCTCAAACTTCAAATGTAGCTTAGGTGGTCCGTGCCGGGCGCCTCCGGCAGCCCTGCTCCGAAAATGCAAACGTCTGCAGATAGCTCGCAGGCAGAAAGAGCTAGCCTGGAAAGCTGTTGCTCAGCCTCATCTGCCCATGGCACTGCTTGCACAGAGGCACAGAGACTGGGGCTGCTTGCTTGTCTTGTCCCCTCAAACTTCAAATGTATCTTAGGTGGTCCGTGCCGGGCGCCTCCGGCAGCCCTGCTCCGAAAATGCAAACGTCTGCAGATAGCTGGCAGTCAGAAAGAGCTAGCCCGGAAAGCTGTTGCTCAGCCTCATCTGCCCATGGCACTGCTCGCACAGAGGCACAGAAACTGGGGCTGCTTGCTTGTCTTGCCCCCTCAAACTTCAAACGTAGCTTAGGTGGTCCGTGCCGGGCGCCTCCGGCAGCCCCGCTCCGAAAATCCAAACGTCTGCAGATAGCTCGCAGGCAGAAAGAGCTAGCCTGGAAAGCTGTTGCTCAGCCTCGTCTGCCCATGGCACTGCTCGCACAGAGGCACAGAGACTGAGGGTGCTTGCTTGTCTTCCTCCTCAAACTTCAAACGTAGCGTAGGTGGTCCGTGCCGGGCGCCTCCGGCAGCCCTGCTCCGAAAATGCAAACGTCTGCAGATAGCTCGCAGGCAGAAAGAGCTAGCCCGGAAAGCTGTTGCTCAGCCTCATCTGCCCATGGCACTGCTCGCACAGAGGCACAGAGACTGGGGCTGCTTGCTTGTCTTGCCCCCTCAAACTTCAAACGTAGCTTAGGTGGTCCGTGCCGGGCGCCTCCGGCAGCCCCGCTCCGAAAATCCAAACGTCTGCAGATAGCTCGCAGGCAGAAAGAGCTAGCCTGGAAAGCTGTTGCTCAGCCTCATCTGCCCATGGCACTGCTCGCACAGAGGCACAGAGACTGGGGCTGCTTGCTTGTCTTGTCCCCTCAAACTTCAAATGTAGCTTAGGTGGTCCGTGCCGGGCGCCTCCGGCAGCCCTGCTCTGAAAATGCAAACGTCTGCAGATAGCTCGCAGGCAGAAAGAGCTAGCCTGGAAAGCTGTTGCTCAGCCTCATCTGCCCATGGCACTGCTCGCACAGAGGCACAGAGACTGGGGCTGCTTGCTTGTCTTGTCCCCTCAAACTTCAAACGTAGCTTAGGTGGTCCGTGCCGGGCGCCTCCGGCAGCCCTGCTCCGAAAATGCGAACGTCTCCAGATAGCTCGCAGGCAGAAAGAGGTAGCCTGGAAAGCTGTTGCTCAGCCTCATCTGCCCATGGCACTGCTCGCACAGAGGCACAGAGACTGGGGCTGCTTGCTTGTCTTGTCCCCTCAAACTTCAAATGTATCTTAGGTGGTCCGTGCCGGGCGCATCCGGCAGCCCTGCTCCGAAAATGCGAACGTCTGCAGATAGCTCGCAGGCAGAAAGAGCTAGCCTGGAAAGCTGTTGCTCAGCCTCATCTGCCCATGGCACTGCTCGCACAGAGGCACAGAGACTGGGGCTGCTTGCTTGTCTTGTCCCTTCAAACTTTAAATGTAGCATAGGTGGTCCGTGCCGGGCGCCTCCTGCAGCCCTGCTTCGAAAATGCGAACGTCTCCAGATAGCTCGCAGGCAGAAAGAGCTAGCCTGGAAAGCTGTTGCTCATCCTCATCTGCCCATGGCACTGCTCGCACAGAAGCACAGAGACTGGGGCTGCTTGCTTGTCTTGTCCCCTCAAACTTCAAATGTAGCTTAGGTGGTCCGAGCCGGGCGCCTCCGGCAGACCTGCTCCGAAAATGCGAACGTCTGCAGATAGCTCGCAGGCAGAAAGAGCTAGCCTGGAAAGCTGTTGCTCAGCCTCATCTGCCCATGGCACTGCTCGCACAGAGGCACAGAGATAGGGGCTGCTTGCTTGTCTTGTCCCCTCAAACTTCAAACGTAGCTTAGGTGGTCCGTGCCGGGCGCCTCCGGCAGCCCTGCTCCGAAAATGCGAACGTCTGCAGATAGCTCGCAGGCAGAAAGAGCTAGCCTGGAAAGCTGTTGCTCAGCCTCATCTGCCCATGGCACTGCTCGCACAGAGGCACAGAGACTGGGGATGCTTGCTTGTCTTGCCCCCTCAAACTTCAAACGTAGCTTAGGTGGTCCGTGCCGGGCGCCTCCGGCAGCCCTGCTCCGAAAATGCGAACGTCTGCAGATAGCTCGCAGGCAGAAAGAGCTAGCCTGGAAAGCTGTTGCTCAGCGTCATCTGCCCATGGCACTACTCGCACAGAGGCACAGAGACTGGGGCTGCTTGCTTGTCTTGTCCCCTCAAACTTTAAATGTAACATAGGTGGTCCGTGCCGGGCGCCTCCGGCAGCCCTGCTTCGAAAATGCGAACGTCTGCAGATAGCTCGCAGGCAGAAAGAGTTAGCCTGGAAAGCTGTTGCTCATCCTCATCTGCCCATGGCACTGCTCGCACAGAAGCACAGAGACTGGGTCTGCTTGCTTGTCTTGTCCCCTCAAACTTCAAATGTAACTTAGGTGGTCTGTGCCGGGCACATCCGGCAGCCCTGCTCCGAAAATGCGAACGTCTGCAGATAGCTCGCAGGCAGAAAGAGCTAGCCTGGAAAGCTGTTGCTCAGCCTCATCTGCCCATGGCACTGCTTTCACAGAGGCACAGAGACTGGGGCTGCTTGCTTGTTTTCCCCCTCAAACTTCAAACGTAGCTTAGGTGGTCCGTGCCGGGCGCCTCCCGCAGCCCTGCTCCGAAAATGCGAACGTCTGCAGATAGCTCGCAGGCAGAAAGAGCTAGCCTGGAAAGCTGTTGCTCAGCCTCATCTGCCCATGGCACTGCTCGCACAGAGGCACAGAGACTGGGGCTGCTTGCTTGTCTTGTCCCCTCAAACTTCAAATGTAGCTTAGGTGGTCCGTGCCGGGCGCCTCCGGCAGCCCTGCTCTGAAAATGCAAACGTCTGCAGATAGCTTGCAGGCAGAAAGAGCTAGCCTGGAAAGCTGTTGCTCAGCCTCATCTGCCCATGGCACTGCTCGCACAGAGGCACAGACACTGGGGCTGCTTGCTTGTCTTGCCCCCTCAAACTTCAAACGTAGCTTAGGTGGTTCGTGCCGGGCGCCTCCGGCAGCCCTGCTCCAAAAATGCGAACGTCTCCAGATAGCTCGCAGGCAGAAAGAGCTAGCCTGGAAAGCTGTTGCTCAACCTCATCTGCCCATGGCACTGCTCGCACAGAGGCACAGAGACTGGGGCTGCTTGCTTGTCTTGTCCCCTCAAACTTCAAATGTAGCTTAGGTGGTCCGTGCCGGGCGCATCCGGCAGCCCTGCTCCGAAAATGCGAACGTCTGCAGATAGCTCGCAGGCAGAAAGAGCTAGCCTGGAAAGCTGTTGCTCAGCCTCATCTGCCCATGGCACTGCTCGCACAGAGGCACAGAGACTGGGGCTGCTTGCTTGTCTTGTCCCCTCAAACTTCAAACGTAGCTTAGGTGGTCTGTGCCGGGCGCCTCCGGCAGCCCTGCTCTGAAAATGCAAACGTCTGCAGATAGCTCGCAGGCAGAAAGAGCTAGCCTGGAAAGCTGTTGCTCAGCCTCATCTGCCCATGGCACTGCTCGCACAGAGGCACAGAGACTGGGGCTGCTTTCTTGTCTTGTCCCCTCAAACTTCAAACGTAGCTTAGGTGATCCGTGCCGGGCGCCTCCGGCAGCCCTGCTCCGAAAATCCAAACGTCTGCAGATAGCTCGCAGGCAGAAAGAGCTAGCCTGGAAAGCTGTTGCTCAGCCTCATCTGCCCATGGCACTGCTCGCACAGAGGCACAGAGACTGAGGCTGCTTGCTTGTCTTCCTCCTCAAACTTCAAACGTAGCTTAGGTGGTCCGTGCCGGGCGCATCCAGCAGCCCTGCTCCGGAAATCCGAACGTCTGCAGATAGCTCGCAGGCAGAAAGAGCTAGCCTGGAAAGCTGTTGCTCAGCCTCATCTGCCCATAGCACTGCTCGCACAGAGGCACAGAGACTGGGGCTGCTTGCTTGTCTTGTCCCCTCAAACTTCAAATGTAGCTCAGGTGGTCCGTGCCGGGCACATCCGGCAGCCCTGCTCCGAAAATGCGAACGTCTGCAGATAGCTCGCAGGCAGAAAGAGCTAGCCTGGAAAGCTGTTGCTCAGCCTCATCTGCCCATGGCACTGCTCGCACAGAGGCACAGAGACTGGGGCTGCTTGCTTGTCTTGTCCCCTCAAACTTTAAATGTAGCTTAGGTGGTCCTTGCCGGGCGCCTCCGGCAGCCCTGCTTCGAAAATGCAAACGTCTGCAGATAGATCGCAGGCAGAAAGAGCTAGCCTGGAAAGCTGTTGCTCAGCCTCATCTGCCCATGGCACTGCTCGCACAGAGGCACAGAGACTGGGGCTGCTTGCTTGTCTTGTCCCCTCAAACTTCAAATGTAGCTTAGGTGGTCCGAGCCGGGCGCATCCGGCAGCCCTGCTCCGAAAATGCGAACGTCTGCAGATAGCTCGCAGGCAGAAAGAGCTAGCCTGGAAAGCTGTTGCTCAGCCTCATCTGCCCATGGCACTGCTCGCACAGAGGCACAGAGACTGGGGCTGCTTGCTTGTCTTGCCCCCTCAAACTTCAAACGCAACTTAGGTGGTCCGTGCCGGGCGCCTCCGGCAGCCCTGCTCCCAAAATGCAAACGTCTGCAGATAGCTCGCAGGCAGAAAGAGCTAGCCTGGAAAGCTGTTGCTCAGCCTCATCTGCCCATGGCACTGCTCGCACAGAGGCACAGAGACTGGGGCTGCTTGCTTGTCTTGTCCCCTCAAACTTCAAATGTAGCTTAGGTGGTCCGTGCCGGGCGCCTCCGGCAGCCCTGCTCCGAAAATGCAAACGTCTGCAGATAGCTCGCAGGCAGAAAGAGCTAGCCTGGAAAGCTGTTGCTCATCCTCATCTGCCCATGGCACTGCTTGCACAGAGGCACAGAGACTGGGGCTGCTTGCTTGTCTTGTCCCCTCAAACTTCAAATGTATCTTAGTTGGTCCGTGCCGGGCGCCTCCGGCAGCCCTGCTCCGAAAATGCAAACGTCTGCAGATAGCTCGCAGGCAGAAAGAGCTAGCCCGGAAAGCTGTTGCTCAGCCTCATCTGCCCATGGCACTGCTCGCACAGAGGCACAGAGACTGGGGCTGCTTGCTTGTCTTGCCCCCTCAAACTTCAAACGTAGCTTAGGTGGTCCGTGCCGGGCGCCTCCGGCAGCCCCGCTCCGAAAATCCAAACGTCTGCAGATAGCTCGCAGGCAGAAAGAGCTAACCTGGAAAGCTGTTGCTCAGCCTCGTCTGCCCATGGCACTGCTCGCACAGAGGCACAGAGACTGAGGGTGCTTGCTTGTCTTCCTCCTCAAACTTCAAACGTATCTTAGGTGGTCCGTGCCGGGCGACTCCGGCAGCCCTGCTCCGAAAATGCAAACGTCTGCAGATAGCTCGCAGGCAGAAAGAGCTAGCCTGGAAAGCTGTTGCTCAGCCTCATCTGCCCATGGCACTGCTCGCACAGAGGCACAGAGACTGGGGCTGCTTGCTTGTCTTGTCCCCTCAAACTTCAAATGTAGCTTAGGTGGTCCGTGCCGGGCGCATCCGGCAGCCCTGCTCCGAAAATGCGAACGTCTGCAGATAGCTCGCAGGCAGAAAGAGCTAGCCTGGAAAGCTGTTGCTCAGCCTCATCTGCCCATGGCACTGCTCGCACAGAGGCACAGAGACTGGGGCTGCTTGCTTGTCTTGTCCCCTCAAACTTCAAACGTAACTTAGGTGGTCCGTGCCGGGCGCCTCCGGCAGCCCTGCTCCGAAAAAGCAAACGTCTGCAGATAGCTCGCAGGCAGAAAGAGCTAGCCTGGAAAGCTGTTGCTCAGCCTCATCTGCCCATGGCACTGCTCGCACAGAGGCACAGAGACTGGGGCTGCTTGCTTGTCTTGTCCCCTCAAACTTCAAACGTAGCTTAGGTGGTCCGTGCCGGGCGCCTCCGGCAGCCCTGCTCCGAAAATCCAAACGTCTGCAGATAGCTTGCAGGCAGAAAGAGCTAGCCTGGAAAGCTGTTGCTCAGCCTCATCTGCCCATGGCACTGCTCGCACAGAAGCACAGAGACTGGGGCTGCTTGCTTGTCTTGTCCCCTCAAACTTCAAATGTAGCTTAGGTGGTCCGTGCCGGGCGCATCCGGCAGCCCTGCTCCGAAAATGCGAACGTCTGCAGATAGCTCGCAGGCAGAAAGAGCTAGCCTGGAAAGCTGTTGCTCAGCCTCATCTGCCCATGGCACTGCTCGCACAGAGGCACAGAGATAGGGGCTGCTTGCTTGTCTTGTCCCCTCAAACTTCAAACGTAGCTTAGGTGGTCCGTGCCGGGCGCCTCCGGCAGCCCTGCTCCGAAAATGCGAACGTCTGCAGATAGCTTGCAGGCAGAAAGAGCTAGCCTGGAAAGCTGTTGCTCAGCCTCATCTGCCCATGGCACTGCTCGCACAGAGGCACAGAGACTGGGGCTGCTTGCTTGTCTTGTCCCCTCAAACTTCAAACGTAGCTTAGGTGGTCTGTGCCGGGCGCCTCCGGCAGCCCTGCTCCGAAAATGCAAACGTCTGCAGATAGCTCGCAGGCAGAAAGAGCTAGCCTGGAAAGCTGTTGCTCAGCCTCATCTGCCCATGGCACTGCTCGCACAGAGGCACAGAGACTGGGGCTGCTTGCTTGTCTTGCCCCCTCAAACTTCAAACGTAGCTTAGGTGGTCCGTGCCGGGCGCCTCCGGCAGCCCTGCTCCGAAAATGCAAACGTCTGCAGATAGCTCGCAGGCAGAAAGAGCTAGCCTGGAAAGCTGTTGCTCAGCGTCATCTGCCCATGGCACTACTCGCACAGAGGCACAGAGACTGGGGCTGCTTGCTTGTCTTGTCCCCTCAAACTTTAAATGTAACATAGGTGGTCCGTGCCGGGCGCCTTCGGCAGCCCTGCTTCGAAAATGCGAACGTCTGCAGATAGCTCGCAGGCAGAAAGTGCTAGCCTGGAAAGCTGTTGCTCAGCCTCGTCTGCCCATGGCACTGCTCGCACAGAGGCACAGAGACTGAGGGTGCTTGCTTGTCTTCCTCCTCAAACTTCAAACGTAGCTTAGGTGGTCCGTGCCGGGCGCCTCCGGCAGCCCTGCTCCGAAAATGCAAACGTCTGCAGATAGCTCGCAGGCAGAAAGAGCTAGCCTGGAAAGCTGTTGCTCAGCCTCATCTGCCCATGGCACTGCTCGCACAGAGGCACAGAGACTGGGGCTGCTTGCTTGTCTTGTCCCCTCAAACTTCAAATGTAGCTTAGGTGGTCCGTGCCGGGCGCCTCCGGCAGCCCTGCTCTGAAAATGCGAACGTCTGCAGATAGCTCGCAGGCAGAAAGAGCTAGCCTGGAAAGCTGTTGCTCAGCCTCATCTGCCCATGGCACTGCTCGCACAGAGGCACAGAGACTGGGGCTGCTTGCTTGTCTTGTCCCCTCAAACTTCAAACGTAGCTTAGGTGGTCCGTGCCGGGCGCCTCCGGCAGCCCTGCTCCGAAAATGCAAACGTCTGCAGATAGCTCGCAGGCAGAAAGAGCTAGCCTGGAAAGCTGTTGCTCAGCCTCATCTGCCCATGGCACTGCTCGCACAGAGGCACAGAGACTGGGGCTGCTTGCTTGTCTTGTCCCCTCAAACTTCAAATGTAGCTTAGGTGGTCCGTGCCGGGCGCATCCGGCAGCCCTGCTCCGAAAATGCAAACGTCTGCAGATAGCTCGCAGGCAGAAAGAGCTAGCCTGGAAAGCTGTTGCTCAGCCTCATCTGCCCATGGCACTGCTCGCACAGAGGCACAGAGACTGGGGCTGCTTGCTTGTCTTGTCCCTTCAAACTTTAAATGTAGCATAGGTGGTCCGTGCCGGGCGCCTCCTGCAGCCCTGCTTCGAAAATGCGAACGTCTCCATATAGCTCGCAGGCAGAAAGAGCTAGCCTGGAAAGCTGTTGCTCATCCTCATCTGCCCATGGCACTGCTCGCACAGAAGCACAGAGACTGGGGCTGCT
Organism: Opisthocomus hoazin; assembly: GCF_030867145.1. Taxonomy (NCBI): domain Eukaryota; kingdom Metazoa; phylum Chordata; class Aves; order Opisthocomiformes; family Opisthocomidae; genus Opisthocomus; species Opisthocomus hoazin. The sequence goes on from NW_027448819.1 coordinate 315,096, forward strand.
TGCTTGTCTTGTCCCCTCAAACTTCAAATGTAGCTTAGGTGGTCCGAGCCGGGCGCATCCGGCAGCCCTGCTCCGAAAATGCGAACGTCTGCAGATAGCTCGCAGGCAGAAAGAGCTAGCCTGGAAAGCTGTTGCTCAGCCTCATCTGCCCATGGCACTGCTCGCACAGAGGCACAGAGATAGGGGCTGCTTGCTTGTCTTGTCCCCTCAAACTTCAAACGTAACTTAGGTGGTCCGTGCCGGGCGCCTCCGGCAGCCCTGCTCCGAAAATGCGAACGTCTGCAGATAGCTCACAGGCAGAAAGAGCTAGCCTGGAAAGCTGTTGCTCAGCCTCATCTGCCCATGGCACTGCTCGCACAGAGGCACAGAGACTGGGGCTGCTTGCTTGTCTTGTCCCCTCAAACTTCAAACGTAGCTTAGGTGGTCTGTGCCGGGCGCCTCCGGCAGCCCTGCTCCGAAAATGCAAACGTCTGCAGATAGCTCGCAGGCAGAAAGAGCTAGCCTGGAAAGCTGTTGCTCAGCCTCATCTGCCCATGGCACTGCTCGCACAGAGGCACAGAGACTGGGGCTGCTTGCTTGTCTTGTCCCCTCAAACTTCAAACGTAGCTTAGGTGGTCCGTGCCGGGCGCCTCCGGCAGCCCTGCTCCGAAAATGCGAACGTCTGCAGATAGCTCGCAGGCAGAAAGAGCTAGCCTGGAAAGCTGTTGCTCAGCGTCATCTGCCCATGGCACTACTCGCACAGAGGCACAGAGACTGGGGCTGCTTGCTTGTCTTGTCCCCTCAAACTTCAAATGTATCTTAGGTGGTCTGTGCCGGGCGCATCCGGCAGCCCTGCTCCGAAAATGCAAACGTCTGCAGATAGCTGGCAGGCAGAAAGAGCTAGCCTGGAAAGCTGTTGCTCAGCCTCATCTGCCCATGGCACTGCTCGCACAGAGGCACAGAGACTGAGGCTGCTTGCTTGTCTTGTCCCCTCAAACTTCAAACGTAGCTTAGGTGGTCCGTGCCGGGCGCATCCGGCAGTCCTGCTCCGAAAATGCAAACGTCTGCAGATAGCTCGCAGGCAGAAAGAGCTAGCCTGGAAAGCTGTTGCTCAGCCTCATCTGCCCATGGCACTGCTCGCACAGAGGCACAGAGACTGGGGCTGCTTGCTTGTCTTGTCCCCTCAAACTTCAAATGTAGCTTAGGTGGTCCGTGCCGGGCGCCTCCGGCAGCCCTGCTCTGAAAATGCAAACGTCTGCAGATAGCTTGCAGGCAGAAAGAGCTAGCCTGGAAAGCTGTTGCTCAGCCTCATCTGCCCATGGCACTGCTCGCACAGAGGCACAGACACTGGGGCTGCTTGCTTGTCTTGCCCCCTCAAACTTCAAACGTAGCTTAGGTGGTCCGTGCCGGGCGCCTCCGGCAGCCCTGCTCCGAAAATGCAAACGTCTGCAGATAGCTCGCAGGCAGAAAGAGCTAGCCTGGAAAGCTGTTGCTCAGCCTCATCTGCCCATGGCACTGCTCGCACAGAGGCACAGAGACTGGGGCTGCTTGCTTGTCTTGTCCCCTCAAACTTCAAATGTAGCTTAGGTGGTCCGTGCCGGGCGCCTCCGGCAGCCCTGCTCCGAAAATGCAAACGTCTGCAGATAGCTCGCAGGCAGAAAGAGCTAGCCTGGAAAGCTGTTGCTCAGCCTCATCTGCCCATGGCACTGCTCGCACAGAGGCACAGAGACTGGGGCTGCTTGCTTGTCTTGTCCCCTCAAACTTCAAACGTAACTTAGGTGGTCCGTGCCGGGCGCCTCCGGCAGCCCTGCTCCGAAAATGCAAACGTCTGCAGATAGCTCGCAGGCAGAAAGAGCTAGCCTGGAAAGCTGTTGCTCAGCCTCATCTGCCCATGGCACTGCTCGCACAGAGGCACAGAGACTGGGGCTGCTTGCTTGTCTTCCTCCTCAAACTTCAAACGTAGCTTAGGTGGTCCGTGCCGGGCGCCTCCGGCAGCCCTGCTCCGAAAATGCAAACGTCTGCAGATAGCTCGCAGGCAGAAAGAGCTAGCCTGGAAAGCTGTTGCTCAGCCTCATCTGCCCATGGCACTGCTCGCACAGAGGCACAGAGACTGGGGCTGCTTGCTTGTCTTCCTCCTCAAACTTCAAACGTAGCTTAGGTGGTCCGTGCCGGGCGCCTCCGGCAGCCCTGCTCCGAAAATGCGAACGTCTGCAGATAGCTCGCAGGCAGAAAGAGCTAGCCTGGAAAGCTGTTGCTCAGCCTCATCTGCCCATGGCACTGCTCGCACAGAGGCACAGAGACTGGGGCTGCTTGCTTGTCTTGTCCCTTCAAACTTTAAATGTAGCATAGGTGGTCCGTGCCGGGCGCCTCCTGCAGCCCTGCTCCGAAAATGCGAACGTCTCCAGATAGCTCGCAGGCAGAAAGAGCTAGCCTGGAAAGCTGTTGCTCATCCTCATCTGCCCATGGCACTGCTCGCACAGAAGCACAGAGACTGGGGCTGCTTGCTTGTCTTGTCCCCTCAAACTTCAAATGTAGCTTAGGTGGTCCGAGCCGGGCGCATCCGGCAGCCCTGCTCCGAAAATGCGAACGTCTGCAGATAGCTCGCAGGCAGAAAGAGCTAGCCTGGAAAGCTGTTGCTCAGCCTCATCTGCCCATGGCACTGCTCGCACAGAGGCACAGAGATAGGGGCTGCTTGCTTGTCTTGTCCCCTCAAACTTCAAACGTAGCTTAGGTGGTCCGTGCCGGGCGCCTCCGGCAGCCCTGCTCCGAAAATGCGAACGTCTGCAGATAGCTTGCAGGCAGAAAGAGCTAGCCTGGAAAGCTGTTGCTCAGCCTCATCTGCCCATGGCACTGCTCGCACAGAGGCACAGAGACTGAGGCTGCTTGCTTGTCTTGTCCCCTCAAACTTCAAACGTAGCTTAGGTGGTCTGTGCCGGGCGCCTCCGGCAGCCCTGCTCCGAAAATGCAAACGTCTGCAGATAGCTCGCAGGCAGAAAGAGCTAGCCTGGAAAGCTGTTGCTCAGCCTCATCTGCCCATGGCACTGCTCGCACAGAGGCACAGAGACTGGGGCTGCTTGCTTGTCTTGCCCCCTCAAACTTCAAACGTAGCGTAGGTGGTCCGTGCCGGGTGCCTCCGGCAGCCCTGCTCCGAAAATGCAAACGTCTGCAGATAGCTCGCAGGCAGAAAGAGCTAGCCTGGAAAGCTGTTGCTCAGCCTCATCTGCCCATGGCACTGCTCGCACAGAGGCACAGAGACTGGGGCTGCTTGCTTGTCTTGTCCCCTCAAACTTCAAATGTAGCTTAGGTGGTCCGTGCCGGGCGCATCCGGCAGCCCTGCTCCAAAAATGCGAACGTCTGCAGATAGCTCGCAGGCAGAAAGAGCTAGCCTGGAAAGCTGTTGCTCAGCCTCATCTGCCCATGGCACTGCTCGCACAGAGGCACAGAGACTGGGGCTGCTTGCTTGTCTTGTCCCCTCAAACTTCAAATGTAGCTTAGGTGGTCCGTGCCGGGCGCATCCGGCAGCCCTGCTCCGAAAATGCGAACGTCTGCAGATAGCTCGCAGGCAGAAAGAGCTAGCCTGGAAAGCTGTTGCTCAGCCTCATCTGCCCATGGCACTGCTCGCACAGAGGCACAGAGACTGGGGCTGCTTGCTTGTCTTGTCCCCTCAAACTTCAAATGTAGCTTAGGTGGTCCGTGCCGGGCGCCTCCGGCAGCCCTGCTCTGAAAATGCAAACGTCTGCAGATAGCTCGCAGGCAGAAAGAGCTAGCCTGGAAAGCTGTTGCTCAGCCTCATCTGCCCATGGCACTGCTCGCACAGAGGCACAGAGACTGGGGCTGCTTGCTTGTCTTGTCCCCTCAAACTTCAAATGTAGCTTAGGTGGTCCGTGCCGGGCGCCTCCGGCAGCCCTGCTCCGAAAATGCAAACGTCTGCAGATAGCTCGCAGGCAGAAAGAGCTAGCCTGGAAAGCTGTTGCTCAGCCTCATCTGCCCATGGCACTGCTCGCACAGAGGCACAGAGACTGGGGCTGCTTGCTTGTCTTGTCCCCTCAAACTTCAAACGTAGCTTAGGTGGTCCGTGCCGGGCGCCTCCGGCAGCCCTGCTCCGAAAATCCAAACGTCTGCAGATAGCTCGCAGGCAGAAAGAGCTAGCCTGGAAAGCTGTTGCTCAGCCTCATCTGCCCATGGCACTGCTCGCACAGAGGCACAGAGACTGGGGCTGCTTGCTTGTCTTGCCCCCTCAAACTTCAAACGTAGCGTAGGTGGTCCGTGCCGGGCGCCTCCGGCAGCCCTGCTCCGAAAATGCAAACGTCTGCAGATAGCTCGCAGGCAGAAAGAGCTAGCCTGGAAAGCTGTTGCTCAGCCTCATCTGCCCATGGCACTGCTCGCACAGAGGCACAGAGACTGGGGCTGCTTGCTTGTCTTGTCCCCTCAAACTTCAAATGTAGCTTAGGTGGTCCGTGCCGGGCGCATCCGGCAGCCCTGCTCCGAAAATGCGAACGTCTGCAGATAGCTCGCAGGCAGAAAGAGCTAGCCTGGAAAGCTGTTGCTCAGCCTCATCTGCCCATGGCACTGCTCGCACAGAGGCACAGAGACTGGGGCTGCTTGCTTGTCTTGTCCCCTCAAACTTCAAACGTAGCTTAGGTGGTCCGTGCCGGGCGCCTCCGGCAGCCCTGCTCCGAAAATCCAAACGTCTGCAGATAGCTCGCAGGCAGAAAGAGCTAGCCTGGAAAGCTGTTGCTCAGCCTCATCTGCCCATGGAACTGCTCGCACAGAGGCACAGAGACTGGGGCTGCTTGCTTGTCTTGCCCGTCAAACTTTAAACGTAGCATAGGTGGTCCGTGCCGGGCGCCTCCGGCAGCCCTGCTTCGAATATGCGAACGTCTGCAGATAGCTCGCAGGCAGAAAGAGCTAGCCTGGAAAGCTGTTGCTCATCCTCATCTGCCCATGGCACTGCTCGCACAGAAGCACAGAGACTGGGGTTGCTTGCTTGTCTTGTCCCCTCAAACTTCAAATGTAGCTTAGGTGGTCTGAGCCGGGCGCCTACGGCAGCCCTGCTCCGAAAATGCGAACGTCTGCAGATAGCTCGCAGGCAGAAAGAGCTAGCCTGGAAAGCTGTTGCTCAGCCTCATCTGCCCATGGCACTGCTCGCACAGAGGCACAGAGACTGGGGCTGCTTGCTTGTTTTCCCCCTCAAACTTCAAACGTAGCTTAGGTGGTCCGTGCCGGGCGCCTCCGGCAGCCCTGCTCCGAAAATGCGAACGTCTGCAGATAGCTCGCAGGCAGAAAGAGCTAGCCTGGAAAATTGTTGCTCAGCCTCATCTGCCCATGGCACTGCTCGCACAGAGGCACAGAGACTGGGGCTGCTTGCTTGTCTTGTCCCCTCAAACTTCAAACGTAGCTTAGGTGGTCTGTGCCGGGCGCCTCCGGCAGCCCTGCTCCGAAAATGCAAACGTCTGCAGATAGCTCGCAGGCAGAAAGAGCTAGCCTGGAAAGCTGTTGCTCAGCCTCATCTGCCCATGGCACTGCTCGCACAGAGGCACAGAGACTGGGGCTGCTTGTTTGTCTTGTCCCCTCAAACTTCAAATGTAGCTTAGGTGGTCCGTGCCGGGCGCCTCCGGCAGACCTGCTCCGAAAATGCGAACATCTGCAGATAGCTCGCAGGCAGAAAGAGCTAGCCTGGAAAATTGTTGCTCAGCCTCATCTGCCCATGGCACTGCTCGCACAGAGGCACAGAGACTGGGGCTGCTTGCTTGTCTTGTCCCCTCAAACTTCAAACGTAGCTTAGGTGGTCCGTGCCGGGTGCATCTGGCAGCCCTGCTCAAAAATGCGAACGTCTGCAGATAGCTCGCAGGCAGAAAGAGCTAGCCTGGAAAGCTGTTGCTCAGCCTCATCTGCCCATGGCACTGCTCGCACACAGGCACAGAGACTGGGGCTGCTTGCTTGTCTTGTCCCCTCAAACTTCAAATGTAGCTTAGGTGGTCCGTGCCGGGCGCATCTGGCAGCCCTGCTCCAAAAATGCGAACGTCTGCAGATAGCTCGCAGCCAGAAAGAGCTAGCCTGGAAAGCTGTTGCTCAGCCTCATCTGCCCATGGCACTGCTCGCACAGAGGCACAGAGACTGGGGCTGCTTGCTTGTCTTGTCCCCTCAAACTTCAAATGTACCTTAGGTGCTCCGTGCCGGTCGCCTCCGGCAGCCCTGCTCCGAAAATGCGAACGTCTGCAGATAGCTCGCAGGCAGAAAGAGCTAGCCTGGAAAGCTGTTGCTCAGCCTCATCTGCCCATGGCACTGCTCGCACAGAGGCACAGAGACTGGGGCTGCTTGCTTGTCTTGTCCCCTCAAACTTCAAATGTAGCTCAAGTGGTCCGTGCCGGGCGCCTCCGGCAGCCCTGCTCCGAAAATGCGAACGTCTGCAGATAGCTCGCAGGCAGAAAGAGCTAGCCTGGAAAGCTGTTGCTCAGCCTCATCTGCCCATGGCACTGCTCGCACAGAGGCACAGAGACTGGGGTTGCTTGCTTGTCTTGTCCCCTCAAACTTCAAATGTAGCTTAGGTGGTCCGAGCCGGGCGCCTCCGGCAGCCCTGCTCCGAAAATGCAAACGTCTGCAGATAGCTGGCAGGCAGAAAGAGCTAGCCTGGAAAGCTGTTGCTCAGCCTCATCTGCCCATGGCACTGCTCGCACAGAGGCACAGAGACTGAGGCTGCTTGCTTGTCTTGTCCCCTCAAACTTCAAACGTAGCTTAGGTGGTCCGTGCCGGGCGCATCCGGCAGCCCTGCTCCGAAAATGCAAACGTCTGCATATAGCTCGCAGGCAGAAAGAGCTAGCCTGGAAAGCTGTTGCTCAGCCTCATCTGCCCATGGCACTGCTCGCACAGAGGCACAGAGACTGGGGCTGCTTGCTTGTCTTGTCCCCTCAAACTTCAAACGTAGCTTAGGTGGTCTGTGCCGGGCGCCTCCGGCAGCCCTGCTCCGAAAATGCAAACGTCTGCAGATAGCTCGCAGGCAGAAAGAGCTAGCCTGGAAAGCTGTTGCTCAGCCTCATCTGCCCATGGCACTGCTCGCACAGAGGCACAGAGACTGGGGCTGCTTGCTTGTCTTGCCCCCTCAAACTTCAAACGTAGCTTAGGTGGTCCGTGCCGGGCGCCTCCGGCAGCCCTGCTCCGAAAATGCAAACGTCTGCAGATAGCTCGCAGGCAGAAAGAGCTAGCCTGGAAAGCTGTTGCTCAGCCTCATCTGCCCATGGCACTGCTCGCACAGAGGCACAGAGACTGGGGCTGCTTGCTTGTCTTGTCCCCTCAAACTTCAAACGTAGCTTAGGTGGTCCGTGCCGGGCGCCTCCGGCAGCCCTGCTCCAAAAATGCAAACGTCTGCAGATAGCTCGCAGGCAGAAAGAGCTAGCCTGGAAAGCTGTTGCTCAGCCTCATCTGCCCATGGCACTGCTCGCACAGAGGCACAGAGACTGGGGCTGCTTGCTTGTCTTGTCCCCTCAAACTTCAAACGTAGCTTAGGTGGTCCGTGCCGGGCGCCTCCGGCAGCCCTGCTCCGAAAATCCAAACGTCTGCAGATAGCTCGCAGGCAGAAAGAGCTAGCCTGGAAAGCTGTTGCTCAGCCTCGTCTGCCCATGGCACTGCTCGCACAGAGGCACAGAGACTGAGGGTGCTTGCTTGTCTTCCTCCTCAAACTTCAAACGTAGCGTAGGTGGTCCGTGCCGGGCGCCTCCGGCAGCCCTGCTCCGAAAATGCAAACGTCTGCAGATAGCTCGCAGGCAGAAAGAGCTAGCCTGGAAAGCTGTTGCTCAGCCTCATCTGCCCATGGCACTGCTCGCACAGAGGCACAGAGACTGGGGCTGCTTGCTTGTCTTGTCCCCTCAAACTTCAAACGTAGCTTAGGTTGTCAGTGCCGGGAGCATCTGGCAGCCCTGCTCCGAAAATGCGAACGTCTGCAGATAGCTCGCAGGCAGAAAGAGCTAGCCTGGAAAGCTGTTGCTCAACCTCATCTGCCCATGGCACTGCTCGCACAGAGGCACAGAGACTGGGGCTGCTTGCTTGTCTTGTCCCTTCAAACTTTAAATGTAGCATAGGTGGTCAGTGCCGGGCGCCTCCTGCAGCCCTGCTCCGAAAATGCGAACGTCTCCAGATAGCTCGCAGGCAGAAAGAGCTAGCCTGGAAAGCTGTTGCTCAGCCTCATCTGCCCATGGCACTGCTCGCACAGAGGCACAGAGACTGGGGCTGCTTGCTTGTCTTGTCCCCTCAAACTTCAAACGTAGCTTAGGTGGTCCGTGCCGTCCGCCTCCAGCAGCCCTGCTCCGAAAATGCGAACGTCTGCAGATAGCTCGCAGGCAGAAAGAGCTAGCCTGGAAAGCTGTTGCTCAGCCTCATCTGCCCATGGCACTGCTCGCACAGAGGCACAGAGACTGGGGCTGCTTGCTTGTCTTGTCCCCTCAAACTTCAAACGTAGCTTAGGTGGTCTGTGCCGGGCGCCTCCGGCAGCCCTGCTCCAAAAATGCGAACGTCTGCAGATAGCTCGCAGGCAGAAAGAGCTAGCCTAGAAAGCTGTTGCTCAGCCTCATCTGCCCATGGCACTGCTCGCACAGAGGCACAGAGACTGGGGCTGCTTGCTTGTCTTGTCCCCTCAAACTTCAACCGTAGCTTAGGTGGTCCGTGCCGGGGGCCTCCGGCAGTCCTGCTCCGAAAATGCGAACGTCTGCAGATAGCTCGCAGGCAGAAAGAGCTAGCCTGGAAAGCTGTTGCTCAGCCTCATCTGCCCATGGCACTGCTCGCACAGAGGCACAGAGACTGGGGCTGCTTGCTTGTCTTGTCCCGTCAAACTTCAAACGTAGCTTAGGTGGTCTGTGCCGGGCGCCTCCGGCAGCCCTGCTCCGAAAATGCGAACGTCTGCAGATAGCTCGCAGGCAGAAAGAGCTAGCCTGGAAAGCTGTTGCTCAGCCTCATCTGCCCATGGCACTGCTCGCACAGAGGCACAGAGACTGGGGCTGCTTGCTTGTCTTGCCCCCTCAAACTTCAAACGTAGCTTAGGTGGTCCATGCCGGGCGCCTCCGGCAGCCCTGCACCAAAAATGCGAACGTCTGCAGATAGCTCGCAGGCAGAAAGAGCTAGCCTGGAAAGCTGTTGCTCAGCCTCATCTGCCCATGGCACTGCCCGCACAGAGGCACAGAGACTGGGGCTGCTTGCTTGTCTTGTCCCCTCAAACTTCAAACGTATCTTAGGTGGTCTGTGCCGGGCGCATCCGGCAGCCCTGCTCCGAAAATCCAAACGTCTGCAGATAGCTCGCAGGCAGAAAGAGCTAGCCTGGAAAGCTGTTGCTCAGCCTCATCTGCCCATGGCACTGCTCGCACAGAGGCACAGAGACTGGGGCTGCTTGCTTGTCTTGCCCCCTCAAACTTCAAACGTAGCTTAGGTGGTCCGTGCCGGGCGCCTCCGGCAGCCCCGCTCCGAAAATCCAAACGTCTGCAGATAGCTCGCAGGCAGAAAGAGCTAGCCTGGAAAGCTGTTGCTCAGCCTCGTCTGCCCATGGCACTGCTCGCACAGAGGCACAGAGACTGAGGGTGCTTGCTTGTCTTCCTCCTCAAACTTCAAACGTAGCGTAGGTGGTCCGTGCCGGGCGCCTCCGGCAGCCCTGCTCCGAAAATGCAAACGTCTGCAGATAGCTCGCAGGCAGAAAGAGCTAGCCTGGAAAGCTGTTGCTCAGCCTCATCTGCCCATGGCACTGCTCGCACAGAGGCACAGAGACTGGGGCTGCTTGCTTGTCTTGTCCCCTCAAACTTCAAACGTAGCTTAGGTTGTCAGTGCCGGGAGCATCTGGCAGCCCTGCTCCGAAAATGCGAACGTCTGCAGATAGCTCGCAGGCAGAAAGAGCTAGCCTGGAAAGCTGTTGCTCAGCCTCATCTGCCCATGGCACTGCTCGCACAGAGGCACAGAGACTGGGGCTGCTTGCTTGTCTTGTCCCTTCAAACTTTAAATGTAGCATAGGTGGTCCGTGCCGGGCGCCTCCTGCAGCCCTGCTCCGAAAATGCGAACGTCTGCAGATAGCTCGCAGGCAGAAAGAGCTAGCCTGGAAAGCTGTTGCTCAGCCTCATCTGCCCATGGCACTGCTCGCACAGAGGCACAGAGACTGGGGCTGCTTGCTTGTCTTGTCCCCTCAAACTTCAAACGTAGCTTAGGTGGTCCGTGCCGTCCGCCTCCAGCAGCCCTGCTCCGAAAATGCGAACGTCTGCAGATAGCTCGCAGGCAGAAAGAGCTAGCCTGGAAAGCTGTTGCTCAGCCTCATCTGCCCATGGCACTGCTCGCACAGAGGCACAGAGACTGGGGCTGCTTGCTTGTCTTGTCCCCTCAAACTTCAAACGTAGCTTAGGTGGTCTGTGCCGGGCGCCTCCGGCAGCCCTGCTCCAAAAATGCGAACGTCTGCAGATAGCTCGCAGGCAGAAAGAGCTAGCCTAGAAAGCTGTTGCTCAGCCTCATCTGCCCATGGCACTGCTCGCACAGAGGCACAGAGACTGGGGCTGCTTGCTTGTCTTGTCCCCTCAAACTTCAACCGTAGCTTAGGTGGTCCGTGCCGGGGGCCTCCGGCAGTCCTGCTCCGAAAATGCGAACGTCTGCAGATAGCTCGCAGGCAGAAAGAGCTAGCCTGGAAAGCTGTTGCTCAGCCTCATCTGCCCATGGCACTGCTCGTACAGAGGCACAGAGACTGGGGCTGCTTGCTTGTCTTGTCCCGTCAAACTTCAAACGTAGCTTAGGTGGTCTGTGCCGGGCGCCTCCGGCAGACCTGCTCCGAAAATGCGAACGTCTGCAGATAGCTCGCAGGCAGAAAGAGCTAGCCTGGAAAGCTGTTGCTCCGCCTCATCTGCCCATGGCACTGCTCGCACAGAGGCACAGAGACTGGGGCTGCTTGCTTGTCTTGCCCCCTCAAACTTCAAACGTAGCTTATGTGGTCCATGCCGGGCGCCTCCGGCAGCCCTGCACCAAAAATGCGAACGTCTGCAGATAGCTCGCAGGCAGAAAGAGCTAGCCTGGAAAGCTGTTGCTCAGCCTCATCTGCCCATGGCACTGCTCGCACAGAGGCACAGAGACTGGGGCTGCTTGCTTGTCTTGTCCCCTCAAACTTCAAACGTATCTTAGGTGGTCTGTGCCGGGCGCCTCCGGCAGCCCTGCTCCGAAAATCCAAACGTCTGCAGATAGCTCGCAGGCAGAAAGAGCTAGCCTGGAAAGCTGTTGCTCAGCCTCATCTGCCCATGGCACTGCTCGCACAGAGGCACAGAGACTGGGGCTGCTTGCTTGTCTTGTCCCCTCAAACTTCAAACGTAGCTTAGGTGGTCACTGCCGGGCGAATCCGGCAGCGCTGCTCCGAAAATGCGAACGTCTGCAGATAGCTCGCAGCCAGAAAGAGCTAGCCTGGAAAGCTGTTGCTCAGCCTCATCTGCCCATGGCACTGCTCGCACAGAGGCACAGAGACTGGGGCTGCTTGCTTGTCTTGTCCCCTCAAACTTCAAACGTAGCTTAGGTGGTCCGTCTCGGGAGCCTCCGGCAGCCCTGCTCCGAAAATGCGAACGTCTGCAGATAGCTCGCAGGCAGAAAGAGCTAGCCTGGAAAGCTGTTGCTCAGCCTCATCTGCCCATGGCACTGCTCGCACAGAGGCACAGAGACTGGGGCTGCTTGCTTGTCTTGCCCCCTCAAACTTCAAACGTATCTTATGGCTGTTTGTGCCGGGCGCCTTAGGCACCCCTGCTCCGAAAATGCGAACGTCTGCAGATATTTCGCAGGCAGAAAGAGCTAGCCTGGAAAGCTGTTGCTCAGCCTCATCTGCCCATGGCACTGCTCGCACAGAGGCACAGAGACTGGGGCTGCTTGCTTGTCTTGTCCCCTCAAACTTCAAACGTAGCTTAGGTGGTCCGTGCCGGGCGCCTCCGGCAGCCCTGCTCCGAAAATGCAAACGTCTGCAGATAGCTCGCAGGCAGAAAGAGCTAGCCTGGAAAGCTGTTGCTCAGCCTCATCTGCCCATGGCACTGCTCGCACAGAGGCACAGAGACTGGGGCTGCTTGCTTGTCTTGTCCCCTCAAACTTCAAATGTAACTTAGGTTGTCAGTGCCGGGAGCATCTGGCAGCCCTGCTCCGAAAATGCGAACGTCTGCAAATAGCTCGCAGGCAGAAAGAGCTAGCCTGGAAAGCTGTTGCTCAGCCTCATCTGCCCATGGCACTGCTCGCACAGAGGCACAGAGACTGGGGCTGCTTGCTTGTCTTGTCCCCTCAAACTTCAAACGTAGCTTAGGTGGTCTGTTGCGGGCGCCTCCGGCAGCCCTGCTCCGAAAATGCAAACGTCTGCAGATAGCTCTCAGGCAGAAAGAGCTAGCCTGAAAAGCTGTTGCTCAGCCTCATCTGCCCATGGCACTGCTCACACAGAGGCACAGAGACTGGGGCTGCTTGCTTGTCTTGTCCCCTCAAACTTTAAATGTAGCTTAGGTGGTCCGTTCCTAGCGCATCCGGCAGCTCTGCTCCGAAAATGCGAACGTCTGCAGATAGCTCGCAGGCAGAAAGAGCTAGCCTGGAAAGCTGTTGCTCAGCCTCATCTGCCCATGGCACTGCTCGCACAGAGGCACAGAGACTGGGGCTGCTTGCTTGTCTTCTCCCCTCAAACTTCAAACGTAGCTTAGGTGGTCTGTTGCGGGCGCCTCCGGCAGCCCTGCTCCGAAAATGCAAACGTCTGCAGATAGCTCGCAGGCAGAAAGAGCTAGCCTGGAAAGCTGTTGCTCAGCCTCATCTGCCCATGGCACTGCTCGCACAGAGGCACAGAGACTGGGGCTGCTTGCTTGTCTTGTCCCCTCAAACTTCAAATGTAACTTAGGTTGTCAGTGCCGGGAGCATCTGGCAGCCCTGCTCCGAAAATGCGAACGTCTGCAGATAGCTCGCAGGCAGAAAGAGCTAGCCTGGAAAGCTGTTGCTCAGCCTCATCTGCCCATGGCACTGCTCGCACAGAGGCACAGAGACTGGGGCTGCTTGCTTGTCTTGTCCCCTCAAACTTCAAACGTAGCTTAGGTGGTCCGTCTCGGGAGCCTCCGGCAGCCCTGCTCCGAAAATGCGAACGTCTGCAGATAGCTCGCAGGCAGAAAGAGCTAGCCTGGAAAGCTGTTGCTCAGCCTCATCTGCCCATGGCACTGCTCGCACAGAGGCACAGAGACTGGGGCTGCTTGCTTGTCTTGCCCCCTCAAACTTCAAACGTATCTTATGGCTGTTTGTGCCGGGCGCCTTAGGCAGCCCTGCTCCGAAAATGCGAACGTCTGCAGATAGCTCGCAGGCAGAAAGAGCTAGCCTGGAAAGCTGTTGCTCAGCCTCATCTGCCCATGGCACTGCTCGCACAGAGGCACAGAGACTGGGGCTGCTTGCTTGTCTTGTCCCCTCAAACTTCAAACGTAGCTTAGGTGGTCCGTGCCGGGCGCCTCCGGCAGCCCTGCTCCAAAAATGCAAACGTCTGCAGATAGCTCGCAGGCAGAAACAGCTAGCCTGGAAAGCTGTTGCTCAGCCTCATCTGCCCATGGCACTGCTCGCACAGAGGCACAGAGACTGGGGCTGCTTGCTTGTCTTGTCCCCTCAAACTTCAAACGTAGCTTAGGTTGTCCGTCTCGGGAGCCTCCGGCAGCCCTGCTCCGAAAATGCGAACGTCTGCAGATAGCTCGCAGGCAGAAAGAGCTAGCCTGGAAAGCTGTTGCTCAGCCTCATCTGCCCATGGCACTGCTCGCACAGAGGCACAGAGACTGGGGCTGCTTGCTTGTCTTGCCCCCTCAAACTTCAAACGTATCTTATGGCTGTTTGTGCCGGGCGCCTCCGGCAGCCCTGCTCCGAAAATGCGAACGTCTGCAGATAGCTCGCAGGCAGAAAGAGCTAGCCTGGAAAGCTGTTGCTCAGCCTCATCTGCCCATGGCACTGCTCGCACAGAGGCACAGAGACTGGGGCTGCTTGCTTGTCTTGTCCCCTCAAACTTCAAACGTAGCTTAGGTGGTCCGTGCCGGGCGCCTCCGGCAGCCCTGCTCCGAAAATGCAAACGTCTGCAGATAGCTCGCAGGCAGAAAGAGCTAGCCTGGAAAGCTGTTGCTCAGCCTCATCTGCCCATGGCACTGCTCGCACAGAGGCATAGAGACTGGGGCTGCTTGCTTGTCTTGTCCCCTCAAACTTCAAATGTAGCTTAGGTGGTCCGTTCCTGGCGCATCCGGCAGCTCTGCTCCGAAAATGCGAACGTCTGCAGATAGCTCGCAGCCAGAAAGAGCTAGCCTGGAAAGCTGTTGCTCAGCCTCATCTGCCCATGGCACTGCTCGCACAGAGGCACAGAGACTGGGGCTGCTTGCTTGTCTTGTCCCCTCAAACTTCAAACATATCTTAGGTGGTCTGTTGCGGGCGCCTCCGGCAGCCCTGCTCCGAAAATGCAAACGTCTGCAGATAGCTCGCAGGCAGAAAGAGCTAGCCTGGAAAGCTGTTGCTCAGCCTCATCTGCCCATGGCACTGCTCGCACAGAGGCACAGAGACTGGGGCTGCTTGCTTGTCTTGTCCCCTCAAACTTCAAACGTAGCTTAGGTGGTCAGTGCCGGGCGATTCCGGCAGCGCTGCTCCGAAAATGCGAACGTCTGCAGATAGCTCGCAGCCAGAAAGAGCTAGCCTGGAAAGCTGTTGCTCAGCCTCATCTGCCCATGGCACTGCTCGCACAGAGGCACAGAGACTGGGGCTGCTTGCTTGTCTTGTCCCCTCAAACTTCAAACGTAGCTTAGGTGGTCCGTCTCGGGAGCCTCCGGCAGCCCTGCTCCGAAAATGCGAACGTCTGCAGATAGCTCGCAGGCAGAAAGAGCTAGCCTGGAAAGCTGTTGCTCAGCCTCATCTGCCCATGGCACTGCTCGCACAGAGGCACAGAGACTGGGGCTGCTTGCTTGTCTTGCCCCCTCAAACTTCAAACGTATCTTATGGCTGTTTGTGCCGGGCGCCTTAGGCAGCCCTGCTCCGAAAATGCGAACGTCTGCAGATAGCTCGCAGGCAGAAAGAGCTAGCCTGGAAAGCTGTTGCTCAGCCTCACCTGCCCATGGCACTGCTCGCACAGAGGCACAGAGACTGGGGCTGCTTGCTTGTCTTGTCCCCTCAACCTTCAAACGTAGCTTAGGTGGTCCGTGCCGGGCGCCTCTGGCAGCCCTGTTCCGAAAATGCGAACGTCTGCAGATAGCTCGCAGGCAGAAAGAGCTAGCCTGGAAAGCTGTTGCTCAGCCTCATCTGCCCATGGCACTGCTCGCACAGAGGCACAGAGACTGGGGCTGCTTGCTTGTCTTGTCCCCTCAAACTTCAAACGTAGCTTAGGTGGTCTGTGCCGGGCGCCTCCGGCAGCCCTGCTCCGAAAATCCAAACGTCTGCAGATAGCTCGCAGGCAGAAAGAGCTAGCCTGGAAAGCTGTTGCTCAGCCTCATCTGCCCATGGCACTGCTCGCACAGAGGCACAGAGACTGGGGCTGCTTGCTTGTCTTGCCCCCTCAAACTTCAAACGTAGCTTAGGTGGTCCGTGCCGGGCGCCTCCGGCAGCCCTGCTCCGAAAATGCAAATGTCTGCAGATAGCTCGCAGGCAGAAAGAGCTAGCCTGGAAAGCTGTTGCTCAGCCTCATCTGCCCATGGCACTGCTCGCACAGAGGCGTAGAGACTGGGGCTGCTTGCTTGTCTTGTCCCCTCAAACTTCAAATGTAGCTTAGGTGGTCCGTTCCTAGCGCATCCGGCAGCTCTGCTCCGAAAATGCGAACGTCTGCAGATAGCTCGCAGGCAGAAAGAGCTAGCCTGGAAAGCTGTTGCTCAGCCTCATCTGCCCATGGCACTGCTCGCACAGAGGCACAGAGACTGGGGCTGCTTGCTTGTCTTGTCCCCTCAAACTTCAAACGTAGCTTAGGTGGTCTGTGCCGGGCGCCTCCGGCAGCCCTGCTCCGAAAATGCAAACGTCTGCAGATAGCTCGCAGGCAGAAAGAGCTAGCCTGGAAAGCTGTTGCTCAGCCTCATCTGCCCATGGCACTGCTCGCACAGAGGCACAGAGACTGGGGCTGCTTGCTTGTCTTGCCCCCTCAAACGTCAAACGTATGTTAGGTGGTCCGTCTCAGGAGCCTCCGGCAGCTGTGCTCCGAAAATACGAACGTCTGCAGATAGCTCGCAGGCAGAAAGAGCTAGCCTGGAAAGCTGTTGCTCAGCCTCATCTGCCCATGGCACTGCTCGCACAGAGGCACAGAGACTGGGGCTGCTTGCTTGTCTTGTCCCCTCAAACTTCAAACGTAGCTTAGGTGGTCTGTGCCGGGCGCCTCCGGCAGCCCTGCTCCGAAAATGCGAACGTCTGCAGATAGCTCGCAGGCAGAAAGAGCTAGCCTGGAAAGCTGTTGCTCCGCCTCATCTGCCCATGGCACTGCTCGCACAGAGGCACAGAGACTGGGGCTGCTTGCTTGTCTTGCCCCCTCAAACTTCAAACGTAGCTTAGGTGGTCCATGCCGGGCGCCTCCGGCAGCCCTGCGACAAAAATGCGAACGTCTGCAGATAGCTCGCAGGCAGAAAGAGCTAGCCTGGAAAGCTGTTGCTCAGCCTCATCTGCCCATGGCACTGCTCGCACAGAGGCACAGAGACTGGGGCTGCTTGCTTGTCTTGTCCCCTCAAACTTCAAACGTAGCTTAGGTGGTCTGTGCCGGGCGCCTCCGGCAGCCCTGCTCCGAAAATCCAAACGTCTGCAGATAGCTCGCAGGCAGAAAGAGCTAGCCTGGAAAGCTGTTGCTCAGCCTCATCTGCCCATGGCACTGCTCGCACAGAGGCAGAGCTTTAAGACCAGCGAAAGCCAGGAGTAGAATGAGCTCCCCTCCCAGCAGCTGCGGCTCATGTACTCCCTGCCTCGCCCACCACCCTTCCCACGCTCCCCTGGGAAAGGGGAGGGGTGAACCACCAGAAGGTATAAAGCCAGCAGGAAGAGCAGTAGTAAGTTCTCTCATCTGCTTTAAGTTTACATCAAGCAAAGCACTGACTGCAGATGGTGATCTTTACTGGAATCAATAATGCTTGTTCTTCTCCTGTAACTACATATGTTACAGCAGCGATGTGAGTGAGTAAGTAATTAGACTTAATTTTTCTGCAGTGTGGATAAAAAAAAGAGCTCCTACTAAGCTATGTAAGGAAGTAGTTTGCTAAATGCAGTAACAATATTATTACCAAAATTTATGCTTTTTGTCTTCCTATAAAAAAAGCCAAAATGCTACAGGTTTACTTTTTGTTTCTAGCAAGACCAGGCATACGACCTAACTTCCACCAGGACTATTTTCTGGATAGGATTGAATAACAAAGCAGAATTTGATGTTGTAATAATCTTTTCTCAAAAATATCTCTGGTTGCAAAATGAATTATTTACTGTCAATGGCAGATAATTCAGAGCCGCTTCGAAGGTCTCTCTGGCTGGCTCCCTTAAGAGAGCTAGGTGAGTTCCAAAGGACAGAAAATGGAGAAAAAAAAAAGGTGGAAATACAAGAAACATCAGAAATTGTACAAAAGCGGCCCAACTAACACCTAAGTAGATAAAAAAAAAAAAATTGCAAAACTCTACAAGAAATCTCTACGGGAGACGTGTCGATAAAAACAGAAGAAGGCTATTGCTTTCTCTGAAAAACCAAAGAGGAGATAGCAGCTGACAACGGACATCTTCATGGCGCCGGCTACCAAATAGAAGCATATGATAAGACAGAAAAGAAAAATACCACTCTGGGTCACAACGATGGCTTTGAAAAACAATCTGGTAGAACGGGAGGCGTCGTCACAGGGATTGGAGCAGTCCCGAGGGGGCCAGAGAGATTAATGATGTCTCCAGGATGCGGCGAGCGGACACGATGCAAAACTCCGCAGCATGTTCCAACAATGTACAGATGTTCTCGGGGGACGAGTGCCAGAATGGAGACATCCTAGATGGCAGCAAATAAGGTAAGAGAGCTCTGGGGCACAGGGACAGCCCGAGGAAGGGTTTTGTCTAAATCGAGGAGACACAAAGAGGGTGGTAGAGTTCTGTTGGGGGTCCCGGGGGCTCTGTTGGGGGTCCCGGGGGCTCTGTTGGGGGTCCCGGGGGCTCTGTTGGGGGTCCCGGGGGCTCTGTTGGGGGTCCCGGGTGCACTGTTGTGCTCCTGGGGGCTCTGTTGTGCTCCTGGGGGCTCTGTTGGGTTCCTGGGGTTTGTTTTGGGGTCTTGACAGCTCTGTTGGGGTCCTGGGGGCTCTGTTGAGGTCCTGGGGGCTCTGTTGGGGTCCTGGGTGTTCTATTCGGGTACTGGGGGCTCTGATGGTGTCCTGGGGGCTCTGATGGTGTCCTGGGGGCTCTGTTGGGGTCCTGGGAGCTCTGTTGTTCTCCTGGGGGCTCTGTTGGGGTCCCGGGGGCTCTGTTGTTGTTCTGGGGGCTCTGTTGGGGTCCTGGGGTTTGTTTTGGGGTCTTGACAGCTCTGTTGGGGTCCTGGGGGCTCTGTTGGGGTCCTGGGGGCTCTGTTGGGGTCCTGGGTGTTCTATTCGGGTACTGGGGGCTCTGATGGTGTCCTGGGAGCTCTGTTGGGGTCCTGCGAGCTCTGTTGTTCTCCCGGGGGCTCTGTTGGGGTCCCGGGGGCTCTGTTGGGGTCCCGGGGGCTCTGTTGGTGTCCTGGGGGCTCTGTTGGTGTCCTGGGGGCTCTGTTGTGGTCCTGGGGGCTCTGTTGTGGTCCTGGGGGCTCTGTTGTGGTCCTGGGGGCTCTGTTGTGGTCCTGGGGGCTCTGTTGTGGTCCTGGGGGCTCAGTGGTGGTCCTGGGGGCTCTGTTGTTTTTTGGCAGCTTTATTGTTGTCGCAGGGACTCTGTTCGGGTCCTGGGGGCTCTGTCGTGGTCCTGGGGGCTCTGTCGGGTTCCTGGGGCTCTCGTCGTGTCCTGGGGGCTCTGTTGGGATCCTGGGGGCTCTGCTGGGGGTCCTGGGGGCTGTATTACGGTCGTGGGGTCACTGTTGCGGTCGTGGGTGATATGCTGGGGTCCGGGGGGCTCTGTTGGGGTCCCGGGGGTCTCTGTTGGGGTCCCGGGGGTCTCTGTTGGGGTCCCGGGGGCTCTGTTGTGGTCCCGGGGGCTCTGTTGTGGTCCTGGGGTCTCTATTGTTGTTTTGGGGGCTCTGTTGGGGTCCCGGGTGCTCTGTTGGGGTCCCGGGTGCTCTGTTGGGGTCCCGGGGGCTCTGTTGTGGGCCCGGGGGCTCTGTTGGGGTCCTGGGGGCTCTGTTGGGGTCCTGGGGGCTCTGTTGGGGTCCCGGGTGCTCTTTTGAGGTCCTGGGGGCTCTGTTGTGGGCCCGGGGGCTCTGTTGGGGTTCTGGGGGCTCTGTTGGGGTTCTGGGGGCTCTGTTGGGGTTCTGGGGGCTCTGTTGGGGTTCTGGGGGCTCTGTTGGGGTTCTGGGGGCTCTGTTGGGGTTCTGGGGGCTCTGTTCGGGTCCTGGGGGCTCTGTTCCGGTCCTGGGGGCTCTGTTGTTGTCCTGGGGGCTCTGTTGTTTTTTTGGCAGATTTATTGTTGTCGCGGGTGCTCTGTCGGGGTCCTGGAGGCTCTGTCGGGGTCCTGGAGGCTCTGTCGGGGTCCTGGGGCCTCTGTTGGGATCCTGGGGGCTCTGTTGGGGGTCCTGGGGGCGTCTGTTGCGGTCGTGGGTGCCCTGTTGGGGTCCTGGGGGTCTCTGTTGGGGTCTTGGGGGTCTCTGTTGGGGTCCTGGGGGTCTCTGTTGGGGTCCTGGGGGCTCTGTTGAGGTCCTGGGGTTTGTTTTGGGGTCTTGACAGCTCTGTTGGGGTCCTGGGGGCTCTGTTGGTGTCCTGGGGGCTCTGTAGTTCTAATGGGGGCTCTGTTGGGGTCCTGTCTTCGCTGGGGTAAAGGGGGTCTCTGTTGGTGTCCTGGGGGCTCTGTTGGTGTCCTGGGGGCTCTGTTGGTGTCCTGGGGGCTCTGTTGGTGTCCTGGGGGCTCTGTTGGTGTCCTGGGGGCTCTGTTGGGGACATGGGGGATCTGTTGGGTTCCTGTGGGCTCTGTTGTTGTCCTGTGGGCTCTGTTGTTGTCCTGGGGGCTCTGTTGGGGTCGCGGGGGCTCTGTTGGGGTTCTGGGGGCTCTGTTGGTGTCCTGAAAGCTCTGTTCTGGTTCTGGGGTCTCTGTTGGGGTCCCGCGGGCTCTGTTGGGGTCCCGGGAACTTGGTTCGGGTCCTGGGGGCTCTGTTGCGGTCCCAGGGGCTTTGCTGGGGTCCTGGGGCTTCTGTTGGGGTCCCGGGGGGTCTCTTGGGGTCCCGAAGGATCTGTTGGGGTCCCGGGGGGTCTCTTGGGGTCCCGAAGGATCTGTTGGGGTCCCGAGGGCTCTGTTGGGGTCCTGGGGGCTCTGTTGGATTCCTGGGAGCTCTGTTGGGGTCCCGGGGGCTCTGTTGGGGTTTTTGGGGTCTTCGCTGGGGTCCCGGGGGCTCTGTTGTCGTCCCGGGGGCTCTGTTGGGGTCCTGGGGCATCTGTTCAGGTTTTGGGGGCTCTGTTGTTCCCCTGGGGGCTCTGTTGAGGTCCCGGGGGCTCTGTTGGGGTCCCGGGGGCTCTGTTGGGTTTCCGGGGCCTCTGTGCTGGTTTTTGGGGGCTTTGTTGTTCTCCTGGGGGCTCTGTTGGGGTCCTGCGGGCTCTGTTGGGGTCCTGGTGGCTCTGTTGGGGTCCTGGTGGCTCTGTTGGGGTCCTGAAGTCTCTGTTGGGTTCCTGGGGGCTCTGTTTGGATCTTGGGAACTCTGTTGGGGTCCCGGGGGCTCTGTTGAAGTCCCTGGGGCTCTGTTGACGTCCCGGGGTCTTCGCTGGGGTAAAGGGGGTCCCTGTTGGGGTCCTGGGGGCTCTGTTGTTTTCCTGAGGGCTCTGTTGGTGCCCTGGGAGCTCTGTGGGGGTCCTGAGGTCTCTTTTGTCGTCCTGGGAGCTCTGTTTGGCTTCTGGGAGTTCTGTTGGGGTCCCGGGGGCTCTGTTGGGGTCCCGGGGGCTCTGTTGTAAGCCTGGGGGCTCTGTTGGGATCCCGGGGGCCATGTTGGCATCCCGGGGGCTCTTTTGGCATCCCGGGGGCTCTGTTGGGGTGTTAGGGGTCCTGGCTGGGGTCCTGGGGTCTCTGTTGTGGTCCCGGGGGCTCTGTTGAAGTCCTGGGGGCTCTGTTGATGTCCCGGGGTTTTCTCTGGGGTAAAGGGGGTCTCTGTTGGGGTCCTGGGGTTTCTGTTGGGGTCCTGGGGTCTCTGTTGGGGTCCCGGGGGCTCTGTTGGGGTTCCGGGGCCTCTGTGCTGGTTTTTGGGGGCTCTGTTGTTCTCCTGGGGGCTCTGTTGGGGTCCTGGGGGCTCTGTTGGGGTCCTGGGGGCTCTGTTCGAGTTCTGGGGTCTCTGTTGTTCTCCCGGGGGCTCTGTAGGAGTCCCCGGGGTATCTGTTGGGGTCCCGGGGGCTCTGTTTGGGTCCCGGGAGCTCTGTTGGGGTTCTGGGGGCTCTGTTCTGGTTATTTTGGCTCTGTTGTGGTCCCGGGGGCTCTGCTGTGATCCCTGGGGCTCTGCTGTGATCCCTGGGGCTCTGTTGTGGTCCCGGGGGCTCTGTTGTGGTCCCAGGGGCTCTGTTGTGGTCCTGGAGGTCCTGTTCGTGTCTTGGGGGCTCTGTTGTTGTACCGGGGGCTCTGTTGTTGTCCCGGGGGGGTCTGTTCGGGTTTTGGGGGCTCCGTTGGGGTCCTGGGGGCTCCGTTGGGGTCCTGGGGG
The DNA here is from genome assembly GCF_030867145.1 of Opisthocomus hoazin. NCBI lineage: Eukaryota > Metazoa > Chordata > Aves > Opisthocomiformes > Opisthocomidae > Opisthocomus > Opisthocomus hoazin. The sequence goes on from NW_027448819.1 coordinate 336,808, forward strand.
CTCCGTTGGGGTCCTGGGGGCTCCGTTGGGGTCCTGGGGGCTCCGTTGGGGTCCTGGGGGCTCTGTTCGGCTCCTGGTTGCTCTGTTGGGGTCCCGGGGGCTCTGTTGGGGTCCCGGGGGCTCTGTTGGGGTCCCGGGGGCTCTGTTGGGGTCCCGGGGGCTCTGTTGGGGTCCCGGGGGCTCTGTTGGGGTCCCGCGGGCTCTGTTGGTGTCCTGAAGTCTCTGTTGGGGTCCTGAAGTCTCTGTTGGGTTCCTGGGGCCTCTGTTTGGATCTTGGGAACTCTGTTGGGGTCCCGGGGGCTTTGTTGAAGTCCCTGGGGCTCTGTTGAGGTCCCGGGGTCTTCGCTGGGGTAAAGGGGGTCCCTGTTGGGGTCCTGGGGGCTCTGTTGTTTTCCTGAGGGCTCTGTTGGTGTCCTGGGAGCTCGGTGGGGGTCCTGAGGTCTCTGTTGTCATCATGGGAGCTCTGTTGGGGTCCTGGGGGCTCTGTTGGGGTCCTGGGGGCTCTGTTGGGGTCCTGGGGGCTCTGTTGGGGTCCCGGGGGCTCTGTTGGGGTCCCGAAGGCTCTGTTGGGGTACCGGGGGCTCTGTTGTAAGCCTGGGGGCTCTGTTGGGATCCCGGGGGCCATGTTGGCATCCCGGGGGCTCTTTTTGCATCCCGGGGGCTCTGTTGGGGTTTTTGGGGTCCTGGCTGGGGTCCTGGGGTCTCTGTTGGGGTCCCGGGGGCTCTGTTGAGGTCCCGGGGGCTCTGTTGAGGTCCCGGGGTTTTCTCTGGGGTAAAGGGGGTTCCTGTTGGGGTCCTGGGGGCTCTGTTGGGGTCCTGGGGGCTCTGTTGGGGTCCTGGGGGCTCTGTTGGGGTCCTGGAGGCTCTGTTGGGGTCCCGGGGTCTCTGTTGTTTTCCCGGGGGGTTCTGTTCGGGTTTTGGGGGCTCCGTTGTGGTCCTGGGGGCTCCGTTGGGGTCCTGGGGGCTCTGTTCAGCTCCTGGTTGCTCTGTTGGGGTCCCGGGGGCTCTGTTGGCATCCTGGGGGCTCCGTTCGTGTCCTGGGGGCTCCGTTCGTGTCCTGGGGGCTCCGTTCGTGTCCTGGGGGCTCCGTTCGTGTCCTGGGGGCTCTGTTGGGGTCCCGCGGGCTCTGTTGGGTTCCTGCGGGCTCTGTTGGGGTCTTGCTGGCTCTGTTGGGGTCCTGAAGTCTTTGTTGGGGTCCTGGGGTCTCTGTTTGGATCTTGGGAACTCTGTTGGGGTCCCGGGGGCTCTGTTGGGGTCCCGGGGGCTCTGTTGAGGTCCCGGGGTCTTCGCTGGGGTAAAGGGGGTCCCTGTTGGGGTCCTGGGGGCTCTGTTGGGGTCCTGGGGTCTTCGCTGGGGTAATGTGTGCTCTGTTGAGGTCCTGGGGACCCTGTTGAGGTCCTGGGGACCCTGTTGGTGTCCTGGGGGCTCTGTTGGGGACCTGGGGGATCTGTTGTTGTCCTGGGGGCTCTGTTGTTGTCCTGGGGGCTCTGTTGTTGTCCTGGGGGCTCTGTTGTTGTCCTGGGGGCTCTGTTGGGGTCGCGGGGGCTCTGTTGGGGTTCTGGGGCATCTGTTCGGGTTTTGGAGGCTCTGTTGTTCCCCTGGGGGCTCTGTTGGGGTCCAAAGGGCTCTTTTGGGGTCCCGGGGGCTCTGTTGTGGTCCCGGGGGCTCTGTTGTTTTCCTGAGGTCTCTGTTGTCGTCCTGGGAGCTCTGTTCGGCTTCTGGGAGTTCTGTTGGTGTCCTGAAGGCTCTGTTGGTGTCCTGGGGGCTCTGTTGGGGTCCTGGGGGCTTTGTTGGGGTCCCGGGGGCTTTGCTGGGGTCTTGGGGCTTCTGTTGGTGTCCCGTGGGCTCTGTTGGGGTCCCGAAGGCTCTGTTGGTGTCCTGGGGGCTCTGTTGTAAGCCTGGGTGCTCTGTTGGGGTCCCGGGGGCTCTGTTGGCATCCCGGAGGCTCTGTTGGGGTCCTGGGGGCTCTGTTGGGGTCCCGGGGTCTCTGTTGGGGTCCCGCAGGCTCTGTTGTGGTCCCGGGGGCTCTGTTGGCGTCCTCGGAGCTTGGTTCGGGTCCCGGGGGCTCCGCTGGGGTCCCCAGGGGCTCCGCTGGGGTCCCGGGGGCTCCGTTCGTGTCCTGGGGGATCTGTTGGGGTCCTGCTGGCTCTGTTGGGGTCCTGCTGGCTCTGTTGGGGTCCCGCGGGCTCTGTTGTTCTCCTGTGGGATCTGTTGGGGTCCTGGGGGCTCTGTTGGAGTCCCGGGGGCTCTGTTGGGGTCCCGGGGGCTCTGTTGGATTCCTGGGAGCTCTGTTGGGGTCCCGGGGGCTCTGTTGGGGTTTTGGGGGTCTTCGCTGGGGTCCCGGGGGCTCTGTTGTCGTCCCGGGGGCTCTGTTGTCGTCCCGGGGGCTCTGTTGGTGTCCTGGGGCATCTGTTGGGGTCCTGGGGGCTCTGTTGGGGTCCTGGGGGCTCTGTTGGGGTCCCGGGGGCTCTGTTGTTGTCCTGGGGCATCTGTTCGGGTTTTGGGGGCTCTGTTGGGGTCCTGGGGGCTCTGTTGGGGTCCCGGGGGCTCTGTTGGGGTTCCGGGGCCTCTGTGCTGGTTTTTGGGGACTTTGTTGTTCTCCTGGGGGCTCTGTTGTGGTCCTGGGGGCTCTGTTGGGGTCCTGGGGGCTCTGTTCGAGTTCTGGGGTCTCTGTTGTTTTTCCGGGGGCTCTGTAGGGGTCCCCGGGGGCTCTGTTGGGGTCCCGGGGGCTCTGTTGGGGTCCCGGGGGCTCTGTTGGGGTCCCGGGAGCTCTGTGGGGGTTCTGGGGGCTCTGTTGTGGTTATTTTGGCTCTGCTGTGGTCCCTGGGGCTCTGCTGTGATCCCTGGGGCTCTGCTGTGGTCCCGGGGGCTCTGTTGTGGTCCTGGAGGTCCTGTTCGTGTCTTGGGGGCTCTGTTGTTGTACCGGGGGCTCTGTTGTGTTCCCGGGGGGGTCTGTTCGGGTTTTGGGGGCTCCGTTGGGGTCCTGGGGGCTCCGTTGGGGTCCTGGGGGCTCTGTTCGGCTCCTGGTTGCTCTGTTGGGGTCCCGGGGGCTCTGTTGGGATCCCGCAGGCTCTGTTGGGGTCCCGGGGGCTCTGTTGGCGTTCTCGGAGCTTGGTTCGGGTCCCGGGGGCTCCGCTGGGTTCCCGGGGGCTCTGTTTGGGTCCTGCGGGCTCTGTTGGGGTCCTGAAGTCTCTGTTGGGTTCCTGGGGCCTCTGTTTGGATCTTGGGAACTCTGATGGGGTCCCGGGGGCTTTGTTGAAGTCCCTGGGGCTCTGTTGAGGTCCCGGGGTCTTCGCTGGGGTAAAGGGGGTCCCTGTTGGGGTCCTGGGGGCTCTATTGTTTTCCTGAGGGCTCTGTTGGTGTCCTGGGAGCTCGGTGGGGGTCCTGAGGTCTCTGTTGTCGTCATGGGAGCTCTGTTCGGCTTCTGGGAGTTCTGTTGGGGTCCCGGGGGCTCTGTTGGGGTCCCGGGGGCTCTGTTGGGGTCCCGAAGGCTCTGTTGGGGTCCCGGGGGCTCTGTTGTAAGCCTGGGGGCTCTGTTGGGATCCCGGGGGCCATGTTGGCATCCCGGGGGCTCTTTTTGCATCCCGGGGGCTCTGTCTGGGTTTTTGGGGTCCTGGCTGGGGTCCTGGGGTCTCTGTTGTGGTCCCGGGGGCTCTGTTGAAGTCCCGGGGGCTCTGTTGAGGTCCCGGGGTTTTCTCTGGGGTAAAGGGGGTCTCTGTTGGGGTCCTGGGGTCTCTGTTGGGGTCCTGGGGTCTCTGTTGGGGTCCTGGGGGCTCTTTTGGGGTCCTGGGGGCTCTGTTGGGGTCCCGGGGGCTCTGTTGGCGTCCTCGGAGCTTGGTTCGGGTCCCGGGGGCTCCGTTCGTGTCCCGGGGGCTTCGTTCGTGTCCCGGGGGCTCCGTTCGTGTCCCGGGGGCTCCGTTCGTGTCCCGGGGGCTCCGTTCGTGTCCTGGGGGCTCTGTTGGGGTCCCGCGGGCTCTGTTGGTTTCCTGAGGGCTCTGTTGGGGTCTTGCTGGCTCTGTTGGGGTCCTGAAGTCTCTGTTGGGTTCCTGGGGTCTCTGTTTGGATCTTGGGAACTCTGTTGGGGTCCCGGGGGCTCTGTTGAAGTCCCGGGGGCTCTGTTGAGGTCCCGGGGTCTTCGCTGGGGTAAAGGGGGTCCCTGTTGGGGTCCTGGGAGCTCTGTTGGGGTCCTGGGGTCTTCGCTGGGGTAATGTGTGCTCTGTTGGGTTCCTGGGGGCTCTGTTGGGTTCCTGGGGGCTCTGTTGTTGTCCTGGGGGCTCTGTTGTTGTCCTGGGGGCTCTGCTGGGGTCGCGGGGGCTCTGTTGGTGTCCTGAAAGCTCTGTTCGGGTTCTGGGGTCTCTGTTGGGGTCCTGCGGGTTCTGTTGGGGTCCTGGGGGCTCCGTGGTGGTCCTGGGGGCTCTGTTGTTTTTTTGGCAGCTTTATTGTTGTCCTGGGGGCTCTGTTGGTGTCCTGGGGGCTCTGTTGGTGTCCTGGGGGCTCTGTTGGGGTCCTGGGGGCTCTGTTGGGGTCCTGGGGGCTCTGTTGGGGTCCTGGGGGTTCTGTTGGGATTCTGGGGGTTCTCTTGGAATTCTGGGGTCTCTGTTGGGGTCCCGGGGGCTCTGTTGGGGTCCTGGGGCATCTGTTCGGGTTTTGGAGGCTCTGTTGTTCTCCTGGGGGCTCTGTTGGGGTCCAAAGGGCTCTTTTGGGGTCCCGGGGGCTCTGTTGTGGTCCCGGGGTCTCTGTTGTGGTCCCGGGGGCTCTGTTGTGGTCCCGGGGGCTCTGTTGTTTTCCTGAGGTCTCTGTTGTCGTCCTGGGAGCTCTGTTCGGCTTCTGGGAGTTCTGTTGGTGTCCTGAAGGCTCTGTTGGTGTCCTGGGGGCTCTGTTGGGGTCCTGGGGGCTTTGTTGGGGTCCCGGGGGCTTTGCTGGGGTCTTGGGGCTTCTGTTGGTGTCCCGTGGGCTCTGTTGGGGTCCCGAAGGCTCTGTTGGTGTCCTGGGGGCTCTGTTGTAAGCCTGGGTGCTCTGTTGGCGTCCCGGGGGCTCTGTTGGCATCCCGGAGGCTCTGTTGGGGTCCTGGGGGCTCTGTTGGGGTCCTGGAGGCTCTGTTGGGGTCCCGGGGTCTCTGTTGTTGTCCCGGGGGGTTCTGTTCGGGTTTTGGGGGCTCCGTTGTGGTCCTGGGGGCTCCGTTGGGGTCCTGGGGGCTCTGTTCAGCTCCTGGTTGCTCTGTTGGGGTCCCGGGGGCTCTGTTGGCATCCTGGGGGCTCCGTTCGTGTCCTGGGGGCTCCGTTCGTGTCCTGGGGGCTCCGTTCGTGTCCTGGGGGCTCCGTTCGTGTCCTGGGGGCTCCGTTCGTGTCCTGGGGGCTCTGTTGGGGTCCCGCGGGCTCTGTTGGGTTCCTGCGGGCTCTGTTGGGGTCTTGCTGGCTCTGTTGGGGTCCTGAAGTCTTTGTTGGGGTCCTGGGGTCTCTGTTTGGATCTTGGGAACTCTGTTGGGGTCCCGGGGGCTCTGTTGGGGTCCCGGGGGCTCTGTTGAGGTCCCGGGGTCTTCGCTGGGGTAAAGGGGGTCCCTGTTGGGGTCCTGGGGGCTCTGTTGGGGTCCTGGGGTCTTCGCTGGGGTAATGTGTGCTCTGTTGAGGTCCTGGGGACCCTGTTGGTGTCCTGGGGGCTCTGTTGGGGACCTGGGGGATCTGTTGGGTTCCTGGGGGCTCTGTTGTTGTCCTGGGGGCTCTGTTGTTGTCCTGGGGGCTCTGTTGTTGTCCTGGGGGCTCTGTTGGGGTCGCGGGGGCTCTGTTGGGGTTCTGGGGCATCTGTTCGGGTTTTGGAGGCTCTGTTGTTCCCCTGGGGGCTCTGTTGGGGTCCAAAGGGCTCTTTTGGGGTCCCGGGGGCTCTGTTGTGGTCCCGGGGGCTCTGTTGTTTTCCTGAGGTCTCTGTTGTCGTCCTGGGAGCTCTGTTCGGCTTCTGGGAGTTCTGTTGGTGTCCTGAAGGCTCTGTTGGTGTCCTGGGGGCTCTGTTGGGGTCCTGGGGGCTTTGTTGGGGTCCCGGGGGCTTTGCTGGGGTCTTGGGGCTTCTGTTGGTGTCCCGTGGGCTCTGTTGGGGTCCCGAAGGCTCTGTTGGTGTCCTGGGGGCTCTGTTGTAAGCCTGGGTGCTCTGTTGGGGTCCCGGGGGCTCTGTTGGCATCCCGGAGGCTCTGTTGGGGTCCTGGGGGCTCTGTTGGGGTCCCGGGGTCTCTGTTGGGGTCCCGCAGGCTCTGTTGTGGTCCCGGGGGCTCTGTTGGCGTCCTCGGAGCTTGGTTCGGGTCCCGGGGGCTCCGCTGGGGTCCCCAGGGGCTCCGCTGGGGTCCCGGGGGCTCCGTTCGTGTCCTGGGGGATCTGTTGGGGTCCTGCTGGCTCTGTTGGGGTCCTGCTGGCTCTGTTGGGGTCCCGCGGGCTCTGTTGTTCTCCTGTGGGATCTGTTGGGGTCCTGGGGGCTCTGTTGGAGTCCCGGGGGCTCTGTTGGGGTCCCGGGGGCTCTGTTGGATTCCTGGGAGCTCTGTTGGGGTCCCGGGGGCTCTGTTGGTGTTTTGGGGGTCTTCGCTGGGGTCCCGGGGGCTCTGTTGTCGTCCCGGGGGCTCTGTTGGTGTCCTGGGGCATCTGTTGGGGTCCTGGGGGCTCTGTTGGGGTCCTGGGGGCTCTGTTGGGGTCCCGGGGGCTCTGTTGTTGTCCTGGGGCATCTGTTCGGGTTTTGGGGGCTCTGTTGGGGTCCTGGGGGCTCTGTTGGGGTCCCGGGGGCTCTGTTGGGGTTCCGGGGCCTCTGTGCTGGTTTTTGGGGACTTTGTTGTTCTCCTGGGGGCTCTGTTGTGGTCCTGGGGGCTCTGTTGGGGTCCTGGGGGCTCTGTTCGAGTTCTGGGGTCTCTGTTGTTTTTCCGGGGGCTCTGTAGGGGTCCCCGGGGGCTCTGTTGGGGTCCCGGGGGCTCTGTTGGGGTCCCGGGGGCTCTGTTGGGGTCCCGGGAGCTCTGTGGGGGTTCTGGGGGCTCTGTTGTGGTTATTTTGGATCTGCTGTGGTCCCTGGGGCTCTGCTGTGATCCCTGGGGCTCTGCTGTGGTCCCGGGGGCTCTGTTGTGGTCCTGGAGGTCCTGTTCGTGTCTTGGGGGCTCTGTTGTTGTACCGGGGGCTCTGTTGTGTTCCCGGGGGGGTCTGTTCGGGTTTTGGGGGCTCCGTTGGGGTCCTGGGGGCTCCGTTGGGGTCCTGGGGGCTCTGTTCGGCTCCTGGTTGCTCTGTTGGGGTCCCGGGGCTCTGTTGGGATCCCGCAGGCTCTGTTGGGGTCCCGGGGGCTCTGTTGGCGTTCTCGGAGCTTGGTTCGGGTCCCGGGGGCTCCGCTGGGTTCCCGGGGGCTCTGTTTGGGTCCTGCGGGCTCTGTTGGGGTCCTGAAGTCTCTGTTGGGTTCCTGGGGCCTCTGTTTGGATCTTGGGAACTCTGATGGGGTCCCGGGGGCTTTGTTGAAGTCCCTGGGGCTCTGTTGAGGTCCCGGGGTCTTCGCTGGGGTAAAGGGGGTCCCTGTTGGGGTCCTGGGGGCTCTATTGTTTTCCTGAGGGCTCTGTTGGTGTCCTGGGAGCTCGGTGGGGGTCCTGAGGTCTCTGTTGTCGTCATGGGAGCTCTGTTCGGCTTCTGGGAGTTCTGTTGGGGTCCCGGGGGCTCTGTTGGGGTCCCGGGGGCTCTGTTGGGGTCCCGAAGGCTCTGTTGGGGTCCCGGGGGCTCTGTTGTAAGCCTGGGGGCTCTGTTGGGATCCCGGGGGCCATGTTGGCATCCCGGGGGCTCTTTTTGCATCCCGGGGGCTCTGTCTGGGTTTTTGGGGTCCTGGCTGGGGTCCTGGGGTCTCTGTTGTGGTCCCGGGGGCTCTGTTGAAGTCCCGGGGGCTCTGTTGAGGTCCCGGGGTTTTCTCTGGGGTAAAGGGGGTCTCTGTTGGGGTCCTGGGGTCTCTGTTGGGGTCCTGGGGTCTCTGTTGGGGTCCTGGGGTCTCTGTTGGGGTCCTGGGGGCTCTTTTGGGGTCCTGGGGGCTCTGTTGGGGTCCCGGGGGCTCTGTTGGCGTCCTCGGAGCTTGGTTCGTGTCCCGGGGGCTCCGTTCGTGTCCCGGGGGCTCCGTTCGTGTCCCGGGGGCTCCGTTCGTGTCCCGGGGGCTCCGTTCGTGTCCTGGGGGCTCTGTTGGGGTCCCGCGGGCTCTGTTGGTTTCCTGAGGGCTCTGTTGGGGTCTTGCTGGCTCTGTTGGGGTCCTGAAGTCTCTGTTGGGTTCCTGGGGTCTCTGTTTGGATCTTGGGAACTCTGTTGGGGTCCCGGGGGCTCTGTTGAAGTCCCGGGGGCTCTGTTGAGGTCCCGGGGTCTTCGCTGGGGTAAAGGGGGTCCCTGTTGGGGTCCTGGGAGCTCTGTTGGGGTCCTGGGGTCTTCGCTGGGGTAATGTGTGCTCTGTTGGGTTCCTGGGGGCTCTGTTGGGTTCCTGGGGGCTCTGTTGTTGTCCTGGGGGCTCTGTTGTTGTCCTGGGGGCTCTGCTGGGGTCGCGGGGGCTCTGTTGGTGTCCTGAAAGCTCTGTTCGGGTTCTGGGGTCTCTGTTGGGGTCCTGCGGGTTCTGTTGGGGTCCTGGGGGCTCCGTGGTGGTCCTGGGGGCTCTGTTGTTTTTTTGGCAGCTTTATTGTTGTCCTGGGGGCTCTGTTGGTGTCCTGGGGGCTCTGTTGGTGTCCTGGGGGCTCTGTTGGTGTCCTGGGGCTCTGTTGGGGTCCTGGGGGCTCTGTTGGGGTCCTGGGGGTTCTGTTGGGATTCTGGGGGTTCTCTTGGAATTCTGGGGTCTCTGTTGGGGTCCCGGGGGCTCTGTTGGGGTCCTGGGGCATCTGTTCGGGTTTTGGAGGCTCTGTTGTTCCCCTGGGGGCTCTGTTGGGGTCCAAAGGGCTCTTTTGGGGTCCCGGGGGCTCTGTTGTGGTCCCGGGGTCTCTGTTGTGGTCCCGGGGGCTCTGTTGTGGTCCCGGGGGCTCTGTTGTTTTCCTGAGGTCTCTGTTGTCGTCCTGGGAGCTCTGTTCGGCTTCTGGGAGTTCTGTTGGTGTCCTGAAGGCTCTGTTGGTGTCCTGGGGGCTCTGTTGGGGTCCTGGGGGCTTTGTTGGGGTCCCGGGGGCTTTGCTGGGGTCTTGGGGCTTCTGTTGGTGTCCCGTGGGCTCTGTTGGGGTCCCGAAGGCTCTGTTGGTGTCCTGGGGGCTCTGTTGTAAGCCTGGGTGCTCTGTTGGCGTCCCGGGGGCTCTGTTGGCATCCCGGAGGCTCTGTTGGGGTCCTGGGGGCTCTGTTGGGGTCCCGGGGTCTCTGTTGGGGTCCCGCAGGCTCTGTTGTGGTCCCGGGGGCTCTGTTGGCGTCCTCGGAGCTTGGTTCGGGTCCCGGGGGCTCTGCTGGGGTCCCGGGGGTCCGCTGGGGTCCCGGGGGCTCCGTTCGTGTCCTGGGGGATCTGTTGGGGTCCTGCTGGCTCTGTTGGGGTCCTGCTGGCTCTGTTGGGGTCCCGCGGGCTCTGTTGTTGTCCTGTGGGATCTGTTGGGGTCCTGGGGGCTCTGTTGGAGTCCCGGGGGCTCTGTTGGGGTCCCGGGGGCTCTGTTGGATTCCTGGGAGCTCTGTTGGGGTCCCGGGGGCTCTGTTGGGGTCCCGGGGGCTCTGTTGGATTCCTGGGAGCTCTGTTGGGGTCCCGGGGGCTCTGTTGGGGTTTTGGGGGTCTTCGCTGGGGTCCTGGGGGCTCTGTTGGTGTCCTGGGGGCTCTGTTGGTGTCCTGGGGGCTCTGTTGGTGTCCTGGGGGCTCTGTTGGGGTCCCGGGGGCTCTGTTGGGGTCCTGGAGGCTCTGTTGGGGTCCTGGGGGCTCTGTTGTTGTCCCGGGGGCTCTGTTGTTGTCCCGGGGGGTTCTGTTCGGGTTTTGGGGGCTCCGTTGTGGTCCTGGGGGCTCCGTTGGGGTCCTGGGGGCTCTGTTCGGCTCCTGGTTGCTCTGTTGGGGTCCCGGGGGCTCTGTTGGCGTCCTCGGAGCTTGGTTTGTGTCCTGGGGGCTCCGTTTGTGTCCTGGGGGCTCCGTTTGTGTCCTGGGGGCTCCGTTTGTGTCCTGGGGGCTCTGTTGGGGTCCCGCGGGCTCTGTTGGGTTCCTGCGGGCTCTGTTGGGGTCTTGCTGGCTCTGTTGGGGTCCTGAAGTCTTTGTTGGGGTCCTGGGGGCTCTGTTTGGATCTTGGGAACTCTGTTGGGGTCCCGGGGGCTCTGTTGAAGTCCTGGGGGCTCTGTTGAGGTCCCGGGGTCTTCGCTGGGGTAAAGGGGGTCCCTGTTGGGGTCCTGGGGGCTCTGTTGGGGTCCTGGGGTCTTCGCTGGGGTAATGTGTGCTCTGTTGAGGTCCTGGGGACCCTGTTGGTGTCCTGGGGGCTCTGTTGGGGACCTGGGGGATCTGTTGGGTTCCTGGGGGCTCTGTTGTTGTCCTGGGGGCTCTGTTGTTGTCCTGGGGGCTCTGTTGGGGTCGCGGGGGCTCTGTTTGGGTTCTGGGGGCTCTGTTGGTGTCCTGAAAGCTCTGTTCGGGTTCTGGGGTCTCTGTTGGGGTCCTGCGGGTTCTGTTGGGGTCCTGGGGGCTCCGTGGTGGTCCTGGGGGCTCTGTTGTTTTTTTGGCAGCTTTATTGTTGTCCTGGGGGCTCTGTTGGGGTCCTGGGGGCTCTGTTGGGGTCCTGGGGGCTCTGTTGGGGTCCTGGGGGCTCTGTTGGGATTCTGGGGGTTCTCTTGGAATTCTGGGGTCTCTGTTGGGGTCCCGGGGGCTCTGTTGGGGTCCTGGGGCATCTGTTCGGGTTTTGGAGGCTCTGTTGTTCCCCTGGGGGCTCTGTTGGGGTCCAAAGGGCTCTTTTGGGGTCCCGGGGTCTCTGTTGTGGTCCCGGGGGCTCTGTTGTGGTCCCGGGGGCTCTGTTGTTTTCCTGAGGTCTCTGTTGTCGTCCTGGGAGCTCTGTTCGGCTTCTGGGAGTTCTGTTGGTGTCCTGAAGGCTCTGTTGGTGTCCTGGGGGCTTTGTTGGGGTCCTGGGGGCTTTGTTGGGGTCCCGGGGGCTTTGCTGGGGTCTTGGGGCTTCTGTTGGTGTCCCGTGGGCTCTGTTGGGGTCCCGAAGGCTCTGTTGGTGTCCTGGGTGCTCTGTTGTAAGCCTGGGTGCTCTGTTGGGGTCCCGGGGGCTCTGTTGGCATCCCGGGGGCTCTGTTGGCATCCCGGAGGCTCTGTTGGGGTCCTGGGGGCTCTTTGGGGTCCCGGGGTCTCTGTTGGGGTCCCGCAGGCTCTGTTGTGGTCCCGGGGGCTCTGTTGGCGTCCTCGGAGCTTGGTTCGGGTCCCGGGGGCTCTGCTGGGGTCCCGGGGGTCCGCTGGGGTCCCGGGGGCTCCGTTCGTGTCCTGGGGGATCTGTTGGGGTCCTGCTGGCTCTGTTGGGGTCCCGGGGGCTCTGTTGGGGTCCCGGGGGCTCTGTTGGGGTCCCGGGGGCTCTGTTGGGGTCCCGGGGGCTCTGTTGGATTCCTGGGAGCTCTGTTGGTGTCCCGGGGGCTCTGTTGGTGTCCCGGGGCATCTGTTGGTGTCCCGGGGCATCTGTTGGTGTCCCGGGGCATCTGTTGGTGTCCTGGGGCATCTGTTGGGGTCCTGGGGGCTCTGTTGGGGTCCCGGGGGCTCTGTTGTTGTCCTGGGGCATCTGTTCGGGTTTTGGGGGCTCTGTTGGGGTCCCGGGGGCTCTGTTGGGGTCCCGGGGGCTCTGTTGGGGTTCCGGGGCCTCTGTGCTGGTTTTTGGGGACTTTGTTGTTCTCCTGAGGGCTCTGTTGTGGTCCTGGGGGCTCTGTTGGGGTCCTGGGGGCTCTGTTCGAGTTCTGGGGTCTCTGTTGTTTTCCCGGGGGCTCTGTAGGGGTCCCCGGGGTATCTGTTGGGGTCCCGGGGGCTCTGTTGGGGTCCCGGGAGCTCTGTTGGGGTTCTGGGGGCTCTGTTGTGGTTATTTTGGCTCTGCTGTGGTCCCTGGGGCTCTGCTGTGATCCCTGGGGCTCTGCTGTGGTCCCGGGGGCTCTGTTGTGGTCCTGGAGGTCCTGTTCGTGTCTTGGGGGCTCTGTTGTTGTACCGGGGGCTCTGTTGTTGTCCCGGGGGGGTCTGTTCGGGTTTTGGGGGCTCCGTTGGGGTCCTGGGGGCTCCGTTGGGGTCCTGGGGGCTCTGTTGGGCTCCTGGTTGCTCTGTTGGGGTCCCGGGGGCTCTGTTGGCGTCCTCGGAGCTTGGTTCGTGTCCTGGGGGCTCCGTTCGTGTCCTGGGGGCTCCGTTCGTGTCCTGGGGACTCTGTTCGTGTCCTGGGTACTCTGTTGGGTTCCTGCGGGCTCTGTTGGGTTCCTGCGGGCTCTGTTGGGGTCTTGCTGGCTCTGTTGGGGTCCTGAAGTCTTTGTTGGGGTCCTGGGGGCTCTGTTTGGATCTTGGGAACTCTGTTGGGGTCCCGGGGGCTCTGTTGAAGTCCCGGGGGCTCTGTTGAGGTCCCGGGGTCTTCGCTGGGGTAAAGGGGGTCCCTGTTGGGGTCCTGGGGGCTCTGTTGGGGTCCTGGGGTCTTCGCTGGGGTAATGTGTGCTCTGTTGAGGTCCTGGGGACCCTGTTGGTGTCCTGGGGGCTCTGTTGGGGACCTGGGGGATCTGTTGGGTTCCTGGGGGCTCTGTTGTTGTCCTGGGGGCTCTGTTGGGGTCGCGGGGGCTCTGTTTTGGTTCTGGGGGCTCTGTTGGTGTCCTGAAAGCTCTGTTCGGGTTCTGGGGTCTCTGTTGGGGTCCTGCGTGTTCTGTTGGGGTCCTGGGGGCTCCGTGGTGGTCCTGGGGGCTCTGTTGTTTTTTTGGCAGCTTTATTGTTGTCCTGGGGGCTCTGTTGGTGTCCTGGGGGCTCTGTTGGTGTCCTGGGGGCTCTGTTGGTGTCCTGGGGGTTCTGTTGGGATTCTTGGGGTTCTCTTGGAATTCTGGGGTCTCTGTTGGGGTCCCGGGGGCTCTGTTGGGGTCCTGGGGCATCTGTTCGGGTTTTGGAGGCTCTGTTGTTCCCCCGGGGGCTCTGTTGGGGTCCCGGGGGCTCTGTTGTGGTCCCGGGGGCTCTGTTGTGGTCCCGGGGGCTCTGTTGTGGTCCCGGGGGCTCTGTTGTGGTCCCGGGGGCTCTGTTGTTTTCCTGAGGTCTCTGTTGTCGTCCTGGGAGCTCTGTTCGGCTTCTGGGAGTTCTGTTGGTGTCCTGAAGGCTCTGTTGGGGTCCTGGGGGCTCTGTTGGGGTCCTGGGGGCTCTGTTGGGGTCCCGGGGGCTTTACTGGGGTCTTGGGGCTTCTGTTGGTGTCCCGTGGGCTCTGTTGGGGTCCCGAAGGCTCTGTTGGTGTCCCGGGGGCTCTGTTGTAAGCCTGGGTGCTCTGTTGGGGTCCCGGGGTCTCTGTTGGCATCCCGGGGGCTCTGTTGGGGTCCTCGGGGATCTGTTGGGGTCCCGGGGTCTCTGTTGGGGTCCCGCAGGCTCTGTTGTGGTCCCGGGGGCTCTGTTGGCGTCCTTGGAGCTTGGTTCGGGTCCCAGGGGCTTTGCTGGGGTCCCGGGGGCTCCGCTGGGGTCCCGGGGGCTCCGTTCGTGTCCTGGGGGATCTGTTGGGGTCCCGCGGGATCTGTTGGGGTCCTGCTGGCTCTGTTGGGGTCCTGCTGGCTCTATTGGGGTCCCGCGGGCTCTGTTGTTGTCCTGTGGGATCTGTTGGGGTCCTGGGGGCTCTGTTGGGGTCCCGGGGGCTCTGTTGGGGTCCCGGGGGCTCTGTTGGGGTCCCGGCGGCTCTGTTGGGGTTTTGGGGGTCTTCGCTGGGGTCCCGGGGGCTCTGTTGGGGTCCCGGGGGCTCTGTTGGGGTCCCGGGGGCTCTGTTGGGGTCCCGGCGGCTCTGTTGGGGTCCCGGCGGCTCTGTTGGTGTCCCGGCGGCTCTGTTGTTGTCCTGGGGCATCTGTTGGGGTCCTGGGGGCTCTGTTGAGGTCCTGGGGGCTCTGTTGGGGTCCCGGGGGCTCTGTTTGGGTTCCGGGGCCTCTGTGCTGTTTTTTGGGGGCTTTGTTGTTCTCCTGGGGGCTCTGTTGAGGTCCTGGGGGCTCTGTTGGGGTCCTGGGGGCTCTGTTCGAGTTCTGGGGTCTCTGTTGTTCTCCCGGGGGCTCTGTAGGGGTCCCCGGGGGCTCTGTTGGGGTCCCGGGGGCTCTGTTGGGGTCCCGGGGGCTCTGTTGGGGTCCCGGGGGCTCTGTTGGGGTCCCGAAAGCTCTGTTGGGGTCCCGAAAGCTCTGCTGTGGTGCCGGGGGCTCTGTTGTGGTCCCGGGGGCTCTGTTGTGGTCCCAGGGGCTCTGTTGTGGTCCTGGAGGTCCTGTTCGTGTCTTGGGGGCTCTGTTGTTGTCCCGGGGGCTCTGTTGTTGTCCCGGGGGGGTCTGTTCGGGTTTTGGGGGCTCCGTTTGGGTCCTGGGGGCTCCGTTGGGGTCCTGGGGGCTCTGTTGGGCTCCTGGTTGCTCTGTTGTTGTCCCGGGGGCTCTGTTGGGATCCCGCAGGCTCTGTTGGGGTCCCGGGAACTCTGTTGGCGTCCTCGGAGCTTGGTTCGGGTCCCGGGGGCTCCGCTGGGGTCCCGGGGGCTACGCTGGGTTCCCGGGGGCTCCGTTCGTGTCCTGCGGGCTCTGTTGGGGTCCTGCGGGCTCTGTTGGGGTCCTGCGGGCTCTGTTGGGGTCCTGCGGGCTCTGTTGGGGTCCTGCGGGCTCTGTTGGGGTCCTGCGGGCTCTGTTGGGGTCCTGAAGTCTCTGTTGGGGTCCTGAAGTCTCTGTTGGGTTCCTGGGGTCTCTGTTTGGATCTTGGAAACTCTGTTGGGGTCCCGGGGTCTTCGCTGGGGTAAAGGGGGTCCCTGTTGGGGTCCTGGGGGCTCTATTGTTTTCCTGAGGGCTCTGTTGGTGTCCTGGGAGCTCGGTGGGGGTCCTGAGGTCTCTGTTGTCGTCATGGGAGCTCTGTTCGGCTTCTGGGAGTTCTGTTGGGGTCCCGGGGGCTCTGTTGGGGTCCCGGGGGCTCTGTTGGGGTCCCGGGGGCTCTGTTGGGGTCCCGGGGGCTCTGTTGGGGTCCCGGGGGCTCTGTTGGGGTCCCGGGGGCTCTGTTGGGGTCCCGGGGGCTCTGTTGTAAGCCTGGGGGCTCTGTTGGGATCCCGGGGGCCATGTTGGCATCCCGGGGGCACTTTTTGCATCCCGGGGGCTCTGTCTGGGTTTTTGGGGTCCTGGCTGGGGTCCTGGGGTCTCTGTTGTGGTCCCGGGGGCTCTGTTGAAGTCCCGGGGGCTCTGTTGAGGTCCCGGGGTTTTCTCTGGGGTAAAGGGGGTCCCTGTTGGGGTCCTGGGGGCTCTGTTGGGGTCCTGGGGGCTCTGTTGGGGTCCTGGGGGCTCTGTTGGGGTCCCGGGGGCTCTGTTGGCTTCCTCGGAGCTTGGTTCGGGTCCCGGGGGCTCCGTTCGTGTCCCGGGGGCTCCGTTCGTGTCCTGGGGTCTCTGTTGGGGTCCCGCGGGCTCTGTTGGTTTCCTGAGGGCTCTGTTGGGGTCTTGCTGGCTCTGTTGGGGTCCTGAAGTCTCTGTTGGGTTCCTGGGCTCTCTGTTGGGTTCCTGGGGTCTCTGTTTGGATCTTGGGAACTCTGTTGGGGTCCCGGGGGCTCTGTTGAAGTCCCGGGGGCTCTGTTGAGGTCCCGGGGTCTTCGCTGGGGTAAAGGGGGTCCCTGTTGGGGTCCTGGGAGCTCTGTTGGGGTCCTGGGGTCTTCGCTGGGGTAATGTGTGCTCTGTTGGTGTCCTGGGGACCCTGTTGGTGTCCTGGGGGCTCTGTTGGGTTCCTGGGGGCTCTGTTGTTGTCCTGGGGGCTCTGTTGTTGTCCTGGGGGCTCTGTTGTTGTCCTGGGGGCTCTGCTGGGGTCGCGGGGGCTCTGTTGGTGTCCTGAAAGCTCTGTTCGGGTTCTGGGGTCTCTGTTGGGGTCCTGCGGGTTCTGTTGGGGTCCTGGGGGCTCCGTGGTGGTCCTGGGGGCTCTGTTGTTTTTTTGGCAGCTTTATTGTTGTCCTGGGGGCTCTGTTGGGGTCCTGGGGGCTCTGTTGGGGTCCTGGGGGCTCTGTTGGGATTCTTGGGGTTCTCTTGGAATTCTGGGGTCTCTGTTGGGGTCCCGGGGGCTCTGTTGGGGTCCTGGGGCATCTGTTCGGGTTTTGGAGGCTCTGTTGTTCCCCTGGGGGCTCTGTTGGGGTCCTGGGGGCTCTGTTGTGGTCCTGGGGGCTCTGTTGTGGTCCTGGGGGCTCTGTTGTGGTCCTGAGGTCTCTGTTGTCGTCCTGGGAGCTCTGTTCGGCTTCTGGGAGTTCTGTTGGGGTCCTGGGGGCTCTGTTGGGGTCCTGGGGGCTCTGTTGGGGTCCTGGGGGCTCTGTTGGGGTCCCGGGGGCTTTGCTGGGGTCTTGGGGCTTCTGTTAAGGTCCCGTGGGCTCTGTTGGGGTCCTGGGGGCTCTGTTGGGGTCCCGGGGGCTCCGCTGGGGTCCCGGGGGCTCCGCTGGGGTCCCCGGGGCTCCGTTCGTGTTCTGGGGGGTCTGTTGGGGTCCTGCTGGCTCTGTTGGGGTCCTGCTGGCTCTGTTGGGGTCCCGCGGGCTCTGTTGTTGTCCTGTGGGATCTGTTGGGGTCCCGGGGGCTCTGTTGGAGTCCCGGGGGCTCTGTTGAGGTCCCGGGGTCTTCGCTGGGGTAAAGGGGGTCCCTGTTGGGGTCCTGGGAGCTCTGTTGGGGTCCTGGGGTCTTCGCTGGGGTAATGTGTGCTCTGTTGGTGTCCTGGGGACCCTGTTGGTGTCCTGGGGACCCTGTTGGGGACCTGGGGGCTCTGTTGGGGACCTGGGGGCTCTGTTGTTGTCCTGGGGGCTCTGTTGTTGTCCTGGGGGCTCTGCTGGGGTCGCGGGGGCTCTGTTGGTGTCCTGAAAGCTCTGTTCGGGTTCTGGGGTCTCTGTTGGGGTCCTGCGGGTTCTGTTGGGGTCCTGGGGGCTCCGTGGTGGTCCTGGGGGCTCTGTTGTATTTTTGGCAGCTTTATTGTTGTCCTGGGGGCTCTGTTGGTGTCCTGGGGGCTCTGTTGGTGTCCTGGGGGCTCTGTTGGTGTCCTGGGGGCTCTGTTGGGGTTCTGGGGGCTCTGTTGGGATTCTTGGGGTTCTCTTGGAATTCTGGGGTCTCTGTTGGGGTCCCGGGGGCTCTGTTGGGGTCCTGGGGCATCTGTTCGGGTTTTGGAGGCTCTGTTGTTCCCCTGGGGGCTCTGTTGGGGTCCCGGGGGCTCTGTTGTGGTCCCGGGGGCTCTGTTGTGGTCCTGGGGGCTCTGTTGTGGTCCTGGGGGCTCTGTTGTTTTCCTGAGGTCTCTGTTGTCGTCCTGGGAGCTCTGTTCGGCTTCTGGGAGTTCTGTTGGTGTCCTGAAGGCTCTGTTGGGGTCCTGGGGGCTCTGTTGGGGTCCTGGGGGCTCTGTTGGGGTCCTGGGGGCTCTGTTGGGGTCCCGGGGGCTTTGCTGGGGTCTTGGGGCTTCTGTTAAGGTCCCGTGGGCTCTGTTGGGGTCCCGAAGGCTCTGTTGGGGTCCTGGGGGCTCTGTTGGGGTCCCGGGGGCTTTGCTGGGGTCTTGGGGCTTCTGTTAAGGTCCCGGGGGCTCCGCTGGGGTCCCGGGGGCTCCGCTGGGGTCCCGGGGGCTCCGCTGGGGTCCCCGGGGCTCCGTTCGTGTTCTGGGGGGTCTGTTGGGGTCCTGCTGGCTCTGTTGGGGTCCTGCTGGCTCTGTTGGGGTCCTGCTGGCTCTGTTGGGGTCCTGCTGGCTCTGTTGGGGTTCCGCGGGCTCTGTTGTTGTCCTGTGGGATCTGTTGGGGTCCCGGGGGCTCTGTTGGATTCCTGGGAGCTCTGTTGGGGTCCCGGGGGCTCTGTTGGGGTTTTGGGGGTCTTCGCTGGGGTCCTGGGGTCTCTGTTGTCGTCCCGGGGTCTCTGTTGGTGTCCTGGGGCATCTGTTCGGGTTTTGGGGGCTCTGTTGGGGTCCTGGGGGCTCTGTTAGGGTTCTGGGGTCTCTGTTGTTCTCCCGGGGTATCTGTTGGGGTCCCCGGGGTATCTGTTGGGGTCCCGCAGGATCTGTTGGGGTCCCGGGGGCTCTGTTGGGGTTCTGGGAACTCTGTTGTGGTTATTTTGGCTCTGTTGGGTTCCTGGGGGCTCTGTTGGGGTCCTGGGGGCTCTGTTGGGGTCCTGGGGGCTCCGTTGGGGTCCTGGGGGCTCTGTTGGGCTCCTGGTTGCTCTGTTGTTGTCCCGGGGGCTCTGTTGGGATCCCGCAGGCTCTGTTGGGGTCCCGGGAACTCTGTTGGCGTCCTCGGAGCTTGGTTCGGGTCCCGGGGGCTCCGCTGGGGTCCCGGGGGCTACGCTGGGTTCCCGGGGGCTCCGTTCGTGTCCTGCGGGCTCTGTTGGGGTCCTGCGGGCTCTGTTGGGGTCCTGCGGGCTCTGTTGGGGTCCTGCGGGCTCTGTTGGGGTCCTGCGGGCTCTGTTGGGGTCCTGCGGGCTCTGTTGGTGTCCTGAAGTCTCTGTTGGGGTCCTGAAGTCTCTGTTGGGTTCCTGGGGCCTCTGTTTGGATCTTGGAAACTCTGTTGGGGTCCCGGGGTCTTCGCTGGGGTAAAGGGGGTCCCTGTTGGGGTCCTGGGGGCTCTATTGTTTTCCTGAGGGCTCTGTTGGTGTCCTGGGAGCTCGGTGGGGGTCCTGAGGTCTCTGTTGTCGTCATGGGAGCTCTGTTCGGCTTCTGGGAGTTCTGTTGGGGTCCCGGGGGCTCTGTTGGGGTCCCGGGGGCTCTGTTGGGGTCCCGGGGGCTCTGTTGGGGTCCCGAAGGCTCTGTTGGGGTCCCGGGGGCTCTGTTGGGGTCCCGGGGGCTCTGTTGGGGTCCCGGGGGCTCTGTTGGGGTCCCGGGGGCTCTGTTGGGGTCCCGGGGGCTCTGTTGTAAGCCTGGGGGCTCTGTTGGGATCCCGGGGGCCATGTTGGCATCCCGGGGGCTCTTTTTGCATCCCGGGGGCTCTGTCTGGGTTTTTGGGGTCCTGGCTGGGGTCCTGGGGTCTCTGTTGTGGTCCCGGGGGCTCTGTTGAAGTCCCGGGGGCTCTGTTGAGGTCCCGGGGTTTTCTCTGGGGTAAAGGGGGTCCCTGTTGGGGTCCTGGGGGCTCTGTTGGGGTCCTGGGGGCTCTGTTGGGGTCCTGGGGGCTCTGTTGGGGTCCCGGGGGCTCTGTTGGCTTCCTCGGAGCTTGGTTCGGGTCCCGGGGGCTCCGTTCGTGTCCCGGGGGCTCCGTTCGTGTCCTGGGGTCTCTGTTGGGGTCCCGCGGGCTCTGTTGGTTTCCTGAGGGCTCTGTTGGGGTCTTGCTGGCTCTGTTGGGGTCCTGAAGTCTCTGTTGGGTTCCTGGGGTCTCTGTTGGGTTCCTGGGGTCTCTGTTTGGATCTTGGGAACTCTGTTGGGGTCCCGGGGGCTCTGTTGAAGTCCCGGGGGCTCTGTTGAGGTCCCGGGGTCTTCGCTGGGGTAAAGGGGGTCCCTGTTGGGGTCCTGGGAGCTCTGTTGGGGTCCTGGGGTCTTCGCTGGGGTAATGTGTGCTCTGTTGGTGTCCTGGGGACCCTGTTGGTGTCCTGGGGACCCTGTTGGTGTCCTGGGGGCTCTGTTGGGTTCCTGGGGGCTCTGTTGTTGTCCTGGGGGCTCTGTTGTTGTCCTGGGGGCTCTGTTGTTGTCCTGGGGGCTCTGCTGGGGTCGCGGGGGCTCTGTTGGTGTCCTGAAAGCTCTGTTCGGGTTCTGGGGTCTCTGTTGGGGTCCTGCGGGTTCTGTTGGGGTCCTGGGGGCTCCGTGGTGGTCCTGGGGGCTCTGTTGTTTTTTTGGCAGCTTTATTGTTGTCCTGGGGGCTCTGTTGGGGTCCTGGGGGCTCTGTTGGGGTCCTGGGGGCTCTGTTGGGGTCCTGGGGGCTCTGTTGGGATTCTTGGGGTTCTCTTGGAATTCTGGGGTCTCTGTTGGGGTCCCGGGGGCTCTGTTGGGGTCCTGGGGCATCTGTTCGGGTTTTGGAGGCTCTGTTGTTCCCCTGGGGGCTCTGTTGGGGTCCTGGGGGCTCTGTTGTGGTCCTGGGGGCTCTGTTGTGGTCCTGAGGTCTCTGTTGTCGTCCTGGGAGCTCTGTTCGGCTTCTGGGAGTTCTGTTGGGGTCCTGGGGGCTCTGTTGGGGTCCTGGGGGCTCTGTTGGGGTCCTGGGGGCTCTGTTGGGGTCCCGGGGGCTTTGCTGGGGTCTTGGGGCTTCTGTTAAGGTCCCGTGGGCTCTGTTGGGGTCCTGGGGGCTCTGTTGGGGTCCCGGGGGCTCCGCTGGGGTCCCGGGGGCTCCGCTGGGGTCCCCGGGGCTCCGTTCGTGTTCTGGGGGGTCTGTTGGGGTCCTGCTGGCTCTGTTGGGGTCCTGCTGGCTCTGTTGGGGTCCCGCGGGCTCTGTTGTTGTCCTGTGGGATCTGTTGGGGTCCCGGGGGCTCTGTTGGAGTCCCGGGGGCTCTGTTGAGGTCCCGGGGTCTTCGCTGGGGTAAAGGGGGTCCCTGTTGGGGTCCTGGGAGCTCTGTTGGGGTCCTGGGGTCTTCGCTGGGGTAATGTGTGCTCTGTTGGTGTCCTGGGGACCCTGTTGGTGTCCTGGGGACCCTGTTGGTGTCCTGGGGACCCTGTTGGGGACCTGGGGGCTCTGTTGGGGACCTGGGGGCTCTGTTGTTGTCCTGGGGGCTCTGTTGTTGTCCTGGGGGCTCTGCTGGGGTCGCGGGGGCTCTGTTGGTGTCCTGAAAGCTCTGTTCGGGTTCTGGGGTCTCTGTTGGGGTCCTGCGGGTTCTGTTGGGGTCCTGGGGGCTCCGTGGTGGTCCTGGGGGCTCTGTTGTATTTTTGGCAGCTTTATTGTTGTCCTGGGGGCTCTGTTGGTGTCCTGGGGGCTCTGTTGGTGTCCTGGGGGCTCTGTTGGTGTCCTGGGGGCTCTGTTGGGGTTCTGGGGGCTCTGTTGGGATTCTTGGGGTTCTCTTGGAATTCTGGGGTCTCTGTTGGGGTCCCGGGGGCTCTGTTGGGGTCCTGGGGCATCTGTTCGGGTTTTGGAGGCTCTGTTGTTCCCCTGGGGGCTCTGTTGGGGTCCCGGGGGCTCTGTTGTGGTCCCGGGGGCTCTGTTGTGGTCCTGGGGGCTCTGTTGTGGTCCTGGGGGCTCTGTTGTGGTCCTGGGGGCTCTGTTGTGGTCCTGGGGGCTCTGTTGTTTTCCTGAGGTCTCTGTTGTCGTCCTGGGAGCTCTGTTCGGCTTCTGGGAGTTCTGTTGGTGTCCTGAAGGCTCTGTTGGGGTCCTGGGGGCTCTGTTGGGGTCCTGGGGGCTCTGTTGGGGTCCTGGGGGCTCTGTTGGGGTCCCGGGGGCTTTGCTGGGGTCTTGGGGCTTCTGTTAAGGTCCCGTGGGCTCTGTTGGGGTCCCGAAGGCTCTGTTGGGGTCCTGGGGGCTCTGTTGGGGTCCCGGGGGCTTTGCTGGGGTCTTGGGGCTTCTGTTAAGGTCCCGGGGGCTCCGCTGGGGTCCCGGGGGCTCCGCTGGGGTCCCGGGGGCTCCGCTGGGGTCCCCGGGGCTCCGTTCGTGTTCTGGGGGGTCTGTTGGGGTCCTGCTGGCTCTGTTGGGGTCCTGCTGGCTCTGTTGGGGTTCCGCGGGCTCTGTTGTTGTCCTGTGGGATCTGTTGGGGTCCCGGGGGCTCTGTTGGATTCCTGGGAGCTCTGTTGGGGTCCCGGGGGCTCTGTTGGGGTTTTGGGGGTCTTCGCTGGGGTCCTGGGGTCTCTGTTGTCGTCCCGGGGTCTCTGTTGGTGTCCTGGGGCATCTGTTCGGGTTTTGGGGGCTCTGTTGGGGTCCTGGGGGCTCTGTTAGGGTTCTGGGGTCTCTGTTGTTCTCCCGGGGTATCTGTTGGGGTCCCCGGGGTATCTGTTGGGGTCCCGCAGGATCTGTTGGGGTCCCGGGGGCTCTGTTGGGGTTCTGGGAACTCTGTTGTGGTTATTTTGGCTCTGTTGGGTTCCTGGGGGCTCTGTTGTGGTCCCGGGGGCTCTGCTGTGATCCCTGGGGCTGTGTTGTGGTCCCGGGGGCTCTGTTGTGGTCCCGGGGGCTCTGTTGTGGTCCCAGGGGCTCTGTTGTGGTCCTGGAGGTCCTGTTCGTGTCTTGGGGGCTCTGTTGTTGTCCCGGGGGCTCTGTTGTTGTCCCGGGGGGGTCTGTTCGGGTTCTGGGGGCTCCGTTGGGGTCCTGGGGTCTCTGTTAGGGTCCCGGGGGCTCTGTTGAAGTCCCGGGAGCTCTGTTGAGGTCCCGGGGTTTTCTCTGGGGTAAAGGGGGTCCCTGTTGGGGTCCTGGGGGCTCTTTTGGGGTCCTGGGGGCTCTTTTGGGGTCCTGGGGGCTCTTTTGGGGTCCTGGAGGCTCTGTTGGGGTCCTGGGGGCTCTGTTGGGGTCCCGGGGGCTCTGTTGTTGTCCCGGGGGGTTCTGTTCGGGTTTTGGGGGCTCCGTTGTGGTCCTGGGGGCTCCGTTGGGGTCCTGGGGGCTCTGTTCGGCTCCTGGTTGCTCTGTTGGGGTCCCGGGGGCTCTGTTGGCGTCCTCGGAGCTTGGTTCGTGTCCCGGGGGCTCCGTTCGTGTCCCGGGGGCTCCGTTCGTGTCCCGGGGGCTCCGTTCGTGTCCCGGGGGCTCCGTTCGTGTCCCGGGGGCTCCGTTCGTGTCCCGGGGGCTCTGTTGGGGTCCCGGGCGCTCCGTTCGTGTCCCGGGGGCTCCGTTCGTGTCCCGGGGGCTCCGTTCGTGTCCCGGGGGCTCCGTTCGTGTCCCGGGGGCTCCGTTCGTGTCCCGGGGGCTCCGTTCGTGTCCCGGGGGCTCCGTTCGTGTCCTGGGGGCTCTGTTGGGGTCCCGCGGGCTCTGTTGGTTTCCTGAGGGCTCTGTTGGGGTCTTGCTGGCTCTGTTGGGGTCCTGAAGTCTGTGTTGGGTTCCTGGGGTCTCTGTTTGGATCTTGGGAACTCTGTTGGGGTCCCGGGGGCTCTGTTGAAGTCCCGGGGGCTCTGTTGAGGTCCCGGGGTCTTCGCTGGGGTAAAGGGGGTCCCTGTTGGGGTCCTGGGAGCTCTGTTGGGGTCCTGGGGTCTTCGCTGGGGTAATGTGTGCTCTGTTGAGGTCCTGGGGACCCTGTTGTTGTCCTGGGGGCTCTGTTGTTGTCCTGGGGGCTCTGTTGTTGTCCTGGGGGCTCTGTTGTTGTCCTGGGGGCTCTGTTGTTGTCCTGGGGGCTCTGTTGGGGTCGCGGGGGCTCTGTTGGGGTCGCGGGGGCTCTGTTGGGGTCGCGGGGGCTCTGTTGGGGTCGCGGGGGCTCTGTTGGGGTCGCGGGGGCTCTGTTTGGGTTCTGGGGGCTCTGTTGGTGTCCTGAAAGCTCTGTTCGGGTTCTGGGGTCTCTGTTGGGGTCCTGCGGGTTCTGTTGGGGTCCTGGGGGCTCCGTGGTGGTCCTGGGGGCTCTGTTGTTTTTTTGGCAGCTTTATTGTTGTCCTGGGGGCTCTGTTGGTGTCCTGGGGGCTCTGTTGGTGTCCTGGGGGCTCTGTTGGGGTCCCGGGGGCTCTGTTGGGGTCCCGGGGGCTTTGCTGGGGTCTTGGGGCTTCTGTTAAGGTCCCGTGGGCTCTGTTGGGGTCCCGAAGGTTCTGTTGGGGTCCTGGGGGCTCTGTTGGGGTCCCGGGGGCTTTGCTGGGGTCTTGGGGCTTCTGTTAAGGTCCCGTGGGCTCTGTTGGGGTCCTGGGGGCTCTGTTGGGGTCCTGGGGGCTCTGTTGGGGTCCCGGGGGCTCCGCTGGGGTCCCCGGGGCTCCGTTCGTGTCCTGGGGGATCTGTTGGGGTCCTGCTGGCTCTGTTGGGGTCCTGCTGGCTCTGTTGGGGTCCCGCGGGCTCTGTTGTTGTCCTGTGGGATCTGTTGGGGTCCTGGGGGCTCTGTTGGGGTCCTGGGGGCTCTGTTGGGGTCCCGGCGGCTCTGTTGTTGTCCTTGGGCATCTGTTCGGGTTTTGGGGGCTCTGTTGGGGTCCTGGGGGCTCTGTTGGGGTCCCGGGGGCTCTGTTGGGGTTCCGGGGCCTCTGTGCTGGTTTTTGGGGTCTTTGTTGTTCTCCTGGGGGCTCTGTTGAGGTCCTGGGGGCTCTGTTGAGGTCCTGGGGGCTCTGTTGGGGTCCTGGGGGCTCTGTTCGAGTTCTGGGGTCTCTGTTGTTCTCCCGGGGGCTCTGTAGGGGTCCCCGGGGGCTCTGTAGGGGTCCCCGGGGGCTCTGTTGGGGTCCCCGGGGGCTCTGTTGGGGTCCCGGGGGCTCTGTTGGGGTCCCGGGAGCTCTGTTGGGGTTCTGGGGGCTCTGTTGGGGTTCTGGGGGCTCTGTTGTGGTTATTTTGGCTCTGCTGTGGTCCCGGGGGCTCTGCTGTGGTCCCTGGGGCTCTGTTGTGGTCCCGGGGGCTCTGTTGTGGTCCCAGGGGCTCTGTTGTGGTCCTGGAGGTCCTGTTCGTGTCTTGGGGGCTCTGTTGTTGTCCCGGGGGCTCTGTTGTTGTCCCGGGGGGTTCTGTTCAAGTTTTGGGGGCTCCGTTTGGGTCCTGGGGGCTCCGTTGGGGTCCTGGGGGCTCTGTTGGGCTCCTGGTTGCTCTGTTGGGGTCCCGGGGGCTCTGTTGGGATCCCGCAGGCTCTGTTGGGGTCCCGGGGGCTCTGTTGGCGTGCTCGGAGCTTGGTTCGGGTCCCGGGGGCTCCGCTGGGTTCCCGGGGGCTACGCTGGGTTCCCGGGGGCTCTGTTGGGGTCCTGCGGGCTCTGTTGGGGTCCTGCGGGCTCTGTTGGGGTCCTGAAGTCTCTGTTGGGTTCCTGGGGCCTCTGTTTGGATCTTGGGAACTCTGTTGGGGTCCCGGGGGCTTTGTTGAAGTCCCTGGGTCTCTGTTGAGGTCCCGGGGTCTTTGCTGGGGTAAAGGGGGTCCCTGTTGGGGTCCTGGGGGCTCTATTGTTTTCCTGAGGGCTCTGTTGGTGTCCTGGTACCTCGGTGGGGGTCCTGAGGTCTCTGTTGTCGTCATGGGAGCTCTGTTCGGCTTCTGGGAGTTCTGTTGGGGTCCCGGGGGCTCTGTTGGGGTCCCGGGGGCTCTGTTGGGGTCCCGAAGGCTCTGTTGGGGTCCCGGGGGCTCTGTTGTAAGCCTGGGGGCTCTGTTGGGATCCCGGGGGCCATGTTGGCATCCCGGGGGCTCTTTTTGGATCCCGGGGGCTCTGTCTGGGTTTTTGGGGTCCTGGGTGGGGTCCTGGGGTCTCTGTTGTGGTCCCGGGGGCTCTGTTGAAGTCCCGGGGGCTCTGTTGAGGTCCCGGGGTTTTCTCTGGGGTAAAGGGGGTCTCTGTTGGGGTCCTGGGGTCTCTGTTGGGGTCCTGGGGGCTCTGTTGGGGTCCTGGGGGCTCTGTTGGGGTCCCGGGGGCTCTGTTGGCGTCCTCGGAGCTTGGTTCGTGTCCTGGGGGCTCCGTTCGTGTCCTGGGGGCTCCGTTCGTGTCCTGGGGGCTCCGTTGGGGTCCCGCGGGCTCTGTTGGTTTCCTGAGGGCTCTGTTGGGGTCTTGCTGGCTCTGTTGGGGTCCTGAAGTCTCTGTTGGGTTCCTGGGGTCTCTGTTTGGATCTTGGGAACTCTGTTGGGGTCCCGGGGGCTCTGTTGAAGTCCCGGGGGCTCTGTTGAGGTCCCGGGGTCTTCGCTGGGGTAAAGGGGGTCCCTGTTGGGGTCCTGGGAGCTCTGTTGGGGTCCTGGGGTCTTCGCTGGGGTAATGTGTGCTCTGTTGGTGTCCTGGGGGCTCTGTTGGGGACCTGGGGGCTCTGTTGTTGTCCTGGGGGCTCTGTTGTTGTCCTGGGGGCTCTGTTGTTGTCCTGGGGGCTCTGTTGTTGTCCTGGGGGCTCTGTTGGGGTCGCGGGGGCTCTGTTGGTGTCCTGAAAGCTCTGTTCGGGTTCTGGGGTCTCTGTTGGGGTCCTGCGGGTTCTGTTGGGGTCCTGGGGGCTCCGTGGTGGTCCTGGGGGCTCTGTTGTTTTCTTGGCAGCTTTATTGTTGTCCTGGGGGCTCTGTTGGTGTCCTGGGGGCTCTGTTGGTGTCCTGGGAGCTCTGTTGGGGTCCTGGGGGCTCTGTTGGAATCCTGGGAGTTCTGTTGGGATTCTTGGGGTTCTCTTGGAATTCTGGGGTCTCTGTTGGGGTCCCGGGGGCTCTGTTGGGGTCCTGGGGCATCTGTTCGGGTTTTGGAGGCTCTGTTGTTCCCCTGGGGGCTCTGTTGGGCTCCTAAGGGCTCTGTTGTGGTCCCGGGGGCTCTGTTGTGGTCCCGGGGGCTCTGTTGTGGTCCCGGGGGCTCTGTTGTGGTCCCGGGGGCTCTGTTGTTTTCCTGAGGTCTCTGTTGTCGTCCTGGGAGTTCTGTTCGGCTTCTGGGAGTTCTGTTGGGGTCCTGAAGGCTCTGTTGGGGTCCTGGGGGCTCTGTTGGGGTCCTGGGGGCTCTGTTGGGGTCCCGGGGGCTTTGCTGGGGTCTTGGGGCTTCTGTTAAGGTCCCGTGGGCTCTGTTGGGGTCCCGAAGGCTCTGTTGGGGTCCTGGGGGCTCTGTTGGGGTCCCGGGAGCTTTGCTGGGGTCTTGGGGCTTCTGTTAAGGTCCCGTGGGCTCTGTTGGGGTCCTGGGGGCTCTGTTGGGGTCCTGGGGGCTCTGTTGGGGTCCTGGGGGCTCGGCTGGGGTCCCGGGGGCTCCGCTGGCGTCCCGGGGGCTCCGCTGGGGTCCCCGGGGCTCCGTTCGTGTCCTGGGGGATCTGTTGGGGTCCTGCTGGCTCTGTTGGGGTCCTGCTGGCTCTGTTGGGGTCCCGCGGGCTCTGTTGTTGTCCTGTGGGATCTGTTGGCGTCCCGGGGGCTCTGTTGGATTCCTGGGAGCTCTGTTGGGGTCCCGGGGGCTCTGTTGGGGTTTTGGGGGTCTTCGCTGGGGTCCTGGGGTCTCTGTTGTCGTCCCGGGGTCTCTGTTGGTGTCCTGGGGCATCTGTTCGGGTTTTGGGGGCTCTGTTGGGGTCCTGGGGGCTCTGTTAGGGTTCTGGGGTCTCTGTTGTTCTCCCGGGGTATCTGTTGGGGTCCCCGGGGTATCTGTTGGGGTCCCGCAGGATCTGTTGGGGTCCCGGGGGCTCTGTTGGGGTCCCGGGGGCTCTGTTGGGGTCCCGGGGGCTCTGTTGGGGTTCTGGGAACTCTGTTGTGGTTATTTTGGCTCTGTTGGGTTCCTGGGGGCTCTGTTGTGGTCCCGGGGGCTCTGCTGTGATCCCTGGGGCAGTGTTGTGGTCCCCGGGGCTCTGTTGTGGTCCTGGGGGATCTGTTGTGGTCCCAGGGGCTCTGTTGTGGTCCTGGAGGTCCTGTTCGTGTCTTGGGGGCTCTGTTGTTGTCCCGGGGGCTCTGTTGTTGTCCCGGGGGGGTCTGTTCGGGTTTTGGGGGCTCCGTTGTTGTCCTGGGGGCTCCGTTGGGGTCCTGGGGGCTCTGTTCGGCTCCTGGTTGCTCTGTTGGGGTCCCGGGGGCTCTGTTGGGGTCCCGCAGGCTCTGTTGGGGTCCCGGGGGCTCTGCTGGCGTCCTCGGAGCTTGGTTCGGGTCCCGGGGGCTCTGTTGGGGTCCCGGGGGCTCTGTTGGGGTCCTGCGGGCTCTGTTGGGGTCCTGGGGGGCTCTGTTGGGGTCCTGCGGGCTCTGTTGGGGTCCTGAAGTCTCTGTTGGGGTCCTGAAGTCTCTGTTGGGTTCCTGAAGTCTCTGTTGGGTTCCTGGGGGCTCTGTTTGGATCTTGGGAACTCTGTTGTGGTCCCGGGGGCTCTGTTGAAGTCCCTGGGGCTCTGTTGAGGTCCCGGGGTCTTCGCTGGTGTAAAGGGGGTCCCTGTTGGGGTCCTGGGGGCTCTGTTGTTTTCCTGAGGGCTCTGTTGGTGTCCTCGGAGCTCTGTGGGGGTCCTGAGGTCTCTGTTGTCGTCCTGGGAGCTCTGTTGGGGTCCTGGGGGCTCTGTTGGTGTCCTGGGGGCTCTGTTGGGGTCCCGGGGGCTCTGTTGGGGTCCCGGGGGCTCTGTTGGGGTCCCGGGGGCTCTGTTGTAAGCCTGGGGGCTCTGTTGGGATCCCGGGGGCTCTTTTTGCATCCCGGGGGCTCTGTTGGGGTTTTTGGGGTCCTGGGTGGGGTCCTGGGGTCTCTGTTGGGGTCCCGGGGGCTCTGTTGAAGTCCCGGGGGCTCTGTTGAGGTCCCGGGGTTTTCTCTGGGGTAAAGGGGGTCTCTGTTGGGGTCCTGGGGTCTCTGTTGGGGTCCTGGGGTCTCTGTTGGGGTCCTGGGTCTCTGTTGGGGTCCTGGGGGCTCTTTTGGGGTCCTGGGGGCTCTGTTGGGGTCCTGGGGTCTCTGTTGGGGTCCCGGGGGCTCTGTTGTTGTCCCGGGGGGTTCTGTTCGGGTTTTGGGGGCTCCGTTGTGGTCCTGGGGGCTCCGTTGGGGTCCTGGGGGCTCTGTTCGGCTCCTGGTTGCTCTGTTGGGGTCCCGGGGGCTCTGTTGGCGTCCTCGGAGCTTGGTTCGGGTCCCGGGGGCTCCGTTCGTGTCCTGGGGGCTCCGTTCGTGTCCTGGGGGCTCCGTTCGTGTCCTGGGGGCTCCGTTGGGGTCCCGCGGGATCTGTTGGGGTCCTGCGGGATCTGTTGGGGTCCTGCTGGCTCTGTTGGGGTCCCGGGGGCTCTGTTGGGGTCCCGGGGGCTCTGTTGGGGTCCCGGGGGTCTCTGTTGGGGTCCCGGGGGCTCTGTTGGATTCCTGGGAGCTCTGTTGGGGTCCCGGGGGCTCTGTTGGGGTTTTGGGGGTCTTCGCTGTGGTCCTGGGGTCTCTGTTGTCATCCCGGGGGCTCTGTTGTCGTCCCGGGGGCATCTGTTCGGGTCCTGGGGCATCTGTTGGGGTCCTGGGGGCTCTGTTGGGGTCCTGGGGGCTCTGTTGGGGTCCTGGGGGCTCTGTTGGGGTCGCGGGGGCTCTGTTGTTGTCCTGGGGCATCTGTTGGGGTCCCGGGGGCTCTGTTGGGGTCCCGGGGGCTCTGTTGGGGTCCCGGGGGCTCTGTTTGGGTTCCGGGGCCTCTGTGCTGGTTTTTGGGGGCTTTGTTGTTCTCCTGGGGGCTCTGTTGAGGTCCTGGGGGCTCTGTTGGGGTCCTGGGGGCTCTGTTCGAGTTCTGGGGTCTCTGGTGTTCTCCCGGGGGCTCTGTAGGGGTCCCCGGCGTATCTGTTGGGGTCCCGGGGGCTCTGTTGGGGTCCCGGGAGCTCTGTTGGGGTCCCGGGAGCTCTGTTGGGGTTCTGAGGGCTCTGTTGTGGTTATTTTGGCTCTGTTGTGGTCCCGGGGGCTCTGCTGTGATCCCTGGGTCTCTGCTGTGGTCCCGGGGGCTCTGTTGTGGTCCCAGGGGCTCTGTTGTGGTCCTGGAGGTCCTGTTCGTGTCTTGGGGGCTCTGTTGTTGTCCCGGGGGCTCTGTTGTTGTCCCGGGGGGGTCTGTTCGGGTTTTGGGGGCTCCGTTGTGGTCCTGGGGGCTCCGTTGGGGTCCTGGGGGCTCTGTTGGGCTCCTGGTTGCTCTGTTGTGGTCCCGGGGGCTCTGTTGGGATCCCGCAGGCTCTGTTGGGGTCCCGGGGGCTCTGTTGGCGTCCTCGGAGCTTGGTTCGGGTCCCGGGGGCTCCGCTGGGTTCCCGGGGGCTACGCTGGGTTCCCGGGTGCTCTGTTGGGGTCCTGCGGGCTCTGTTGGGGTCCTGCGGGCTCTGTTGGGGTCCTGCGGGCTCTGTTGGGCGTACTGCGGGCTCTGTTGGGGTACTGCGGGCTCTGTTGGGGTACTGCGGGCTCTGTTGGGGTACTGCGGGCTCTGTTGGGGTCCTGAAGTCTCTGTTGGGGTCCTGAAGTCTCTGTTGGGTTCCTGGGGCCTCTGTTTGGATCTTGGGAACTCTGTTGGGGTCCCGGGGGCTTTGTTGAAGTCCCTGGGGCTCTGTTGAGGTCCCGGGGTCTTCGCTGGGGTAAAGGGGGTCCCTGTTGGGGTCCTGGGGGCTCTATTGTTTTCCTGAGGGCTCTGTTGGTGTCCTGGGAGCTCGGTGGGGGTCCTGAGGTCTCTGTTGTCGTCATGGGAGCTCTGTTCGGCTTCTGGGAGTTCTGTTGGGGTCCCGGGGGCTCTGTTGGGGTCCCGGGGGCTCTGTTGGGGTCCCGGGGGCTCTGTTGGGGTCCCGGGGGCTCTGTTGGGGTCCCGGGGGCTCTGTTGGGGTCCCGGGGGCTCTGTTGGGGTCCCGGGGGCTCTGTTGGGGTCCCGGGGGCTCTGTTGTAAGCCTGGGGGCTCTGTTGGGATCCCGGGGGCCATGTTGGCATCCCGGGGGCTCTTTTTGCATCCCGGAGGCTCTGTTGAAGTCCCGGGGGCTCTGTTGAGGTCCCGGGGTTTTCTCTGGGGTAAAGGGGGTCTCTGTTGGGGTCCTGGGGTCTCTGTTGGGGTCCTGGGGTCTCTGTTGGGGTCCTGGGGGCTCTTTTGGGGTCCTGAAGGCTCTGTTGTTGTCCTGGGGGCTCTGTTGGGGTCCTGGGGGCTCTGTTGGGGTCCCGGGGGCTCTGTTGTTGTCCCGGGGGGTTCTGTTCGGGTTTTGGGGGCTCCGTTGTGGTCCTGGGGGCTCCGTTGGGGTCCTGGGGGCTCTGTTCGGCTCCTGGTTGCTCTGTTGGGGTCCCGGGGGCTCTGTTGGCGTCCTCGGAGCTTGGTTCGGGTCCCGGGGGCTCCGCTGCGGTCCTGGGGGCTCCGTTCGTGTCCTGGGGGCTCCGTTCGTGTCCTGGGGGCTCTGTTGGGGTCCCGCGGGCTCTGTTGGGTTCCTGAGGGCTCTGTTGGGGTCTTGCTGGCTCTGTTGGGGTCCTGAAGTCTCTGTTGGGTTCCTGGGGTCTCTGTTTGGATCTTGGGAACTCTGTTGGGGTCCCGGGGGCTCTGTTGAAGTCCCGGGGGCTCTGTTGAGGTCCCGGGGTCTTCGCTGGGGTAAAGGGGGTCCCTGTTGGGGGTCCTGGGAGCTCTGTTGGGGTCCTGGGGTCTTCGCTGGGGTAATGTGTGCTCTGTTGGTGTCCTGGGGACCCTGTTGGTGTCCTGGGGGCTCTGTTGGGGACCTGGGGGATCTGTTGGGTTCCTGGGGGCTCTGTTGTTGTCCTGGGGACTCTGTTGGGGTCCCGGGGTTTGTTTTGGGGTCCTGGGGGCTCTGTTGGTGTCCTGGGGGCTCTGTTGGGGTCCTGGGGGCTCTGTTGGGGTCCTGGGGGCTCTGTTGGGGTCCTGGGGGCTCTGTTGGAATCCTGGGGGTTCTGTTGGGATTCTTGGGGTTCTCTTGGAATTCTGGGGTCTCTGTTGGGGTCCCGGGGGCTCTGTTGGGGTCCTGGGGCATCTGTTCGGGTTTTGGAGGCTCTGTTGTTCCCCTGGGGGCTCTGTTGGGGTCCTAAGGGCTCTTTTGGGGTCCTGGGGGCTCTGTTGTGGTCCTGGGGGCTCTGTTGTGGTCCTGGGGGCTCTGTTGTTTTCCTGAGGTCTCTGTTGTCGTCCTGGGAGCTCTGTTCGGCTTCTGGGAGTTCTGTTGGTGTCCTGAAGGCTCTGTTGGTGTCCTGAAGGCTCTGTTGGTGTCCTGGGGGCTCTGTTGTGGTCCTGGGGGCTCTGTTGGGGTCCCGGGGGCTTTGCTGGGGTCTTGGGGCTTCTGTTAAGGTCCCGTGGGCTCTGTTGGGGTCCCGAAGGCTCTGTTGGGGTCCTGGGGGCTCTGTTGGGGTCCCGGGGGCTTTGCTGGGGTCTTGGGGCTTCTGTTAAGGTCCCGTGGGCTCTGTTGGGGTCCTGGGGGCTCTGTTGGGGTCCTGGGGGCTCGGCTGGGGTCCCGGGGGCTCCGCTGGGGTCCCCGGGGCTCCGTTCGTGTCCTGGGGGATCTGTTGGGGTCCTGCTGGCTCTGTTGGGGTCCTGCTGGCTCTGTTGGGGTCCCGCGGGCTCTGTTGTTGTCCTGTGGGATCTGTTGGGGTCCCGGGGGCTCTGTTTGAGTCCCGGGGGCTCTGTTTGAGTCCCGGGGGCTCTGTTTGAGTCCCGGGGGCTCTGTTGGCGTCCCGGGGGCTCTGTTGGATTCCTGGGAGCTCTGTTGGGGTCCCGGGGGCTCTGTTGGGGTTTTGGGGGTCTTCGCTGGGGTCCTGGGGTCTCTGTTGTCGTCCCGGGGTCTCTGTTGGTGTCCTGGGGCATCTGTTCGGGTTTTGGGGGCTCTGTTGGGGTCCTGGGGGCTCTGTTAGGGTTCTGGGGTCTCTGTTGTTCTCCCGGGGTATCTGTTGGGGTCCCCGGGGTATCTGTTGGGGTCCCGCCGGATCTGTTGGGGTCCCGGGGGCTCTGTTGGGGTCCCGGGGGCTCTGTTGGGGTCCCGGGGGCTCTGTTGGGGTTCTGGGAACTCTGTTGTGGTTATTTTGGCTCTGTTGGGTTCCTGGGGGCTCTGTTGTGGTCCCAGGGGCTCTGCTGTGATCCCTGGGGCTGTGTTGTGGTCCCGGGGGCTCTGTTGTGGTCCCGGGGGCTCTGTTGTGGTCCCAGGGGCTCTGTTGTGGTCCTGGAGGTCCTGTTCGTGTCTTGGGGGCTCTGTTGTTGTCCCGGGGGCTCTGTTGTTGTCCCGGGGGGGTCTGTTCGGGTTTTGGGGGCTCCGTTGTTGTCCTGGGGGCTCCGTTGGGGTCCTGGGGGCTCTGTTCGGCTCCTGGTTGCTCTGTTGGGGTCCCGCGGGCTCTGTTGGGGTCCCGCAGGCTCTGTTGGGGTCCCGGGGGCTCTGCTGGCGTCCTCGGAGCTTGGTTCGGGTCCCGGGGGCTCTGTTGGGGTCCCGGGGGCTCTGTTGGGGTCCTGCGGGCTCTGTTGGGGTCCTGGGGGGCTCTGTTGGAGTCCTGCGGGCTCTGTTGGGGTCCTGAAGTCTCTGTTGGGGTCCTGAAGTCTCTGTTGGGTTCCTGAAGTCTCTGTTGGGTTCCTGGGGGCTCTGTTTGGATCTTGGGAACTCTGTTGTGGTCCCGGGGGCTCTGTTGAAGTCCCTGGTGCTCTGTTGAGGTCCCGGGGTCTTCGCTGGGGTAAAGGGGGTCCCTGTTGGGGTCCTGGGGGCTCTGTTGTTTTCCTGAGGGCTCTGTTGGTGTCCTCGGAGCTCTGTGGGGGTCCTGAGGTCTCTGTTGTCGTCCTGGGAGCTCTGTTGGGGTCCTGGGGGCTCTTTTTGCATCCCGGGGGCTCTGTTGGGGTCCCGGGGGCTCTGTTGGGGTCCCGGGGGCTCTGTTGGGGTCCCGGGGGCTCTGTTGGGGTCCCGGGGGCTCTGTTGTAAGCCTGGGGGCTCTGTTGTAAGCCTGGGGGCTCTGTTGGGATCCCGGGGGCTCTTTTTGCATCCCGGGGGCTCTGTTGGGGTTTTTGGGGTCCTGGGTGGGGTCCTGGGGTCTCTGTTGGGGTCCCGGGGGCTCTGTTGAAGTCCCGGGGGCTCTGTTGAGGTCCCGGGGTTTTCTCTGGGGTAAAGGGGGTCCCTGTTGGGGTCCTGGGGTCTCTGTTGGGGTCCTGGGGTCTCTGTTGGGGTCCTGGGGGCTCTTTTGGGGTCCTGGGGGCTCTGTTGGGGTCCTGGGGGCTCTGTTGGGGTCCCGGGGGCTCTGTTGTTGTCCCGGGGGGTTCTGTTCGGGTTTTGGGGGCTCCGTTGTGGTCCTGGTTGCTCTGTTGGGGTCCCGGGGGGTCTGTTGGCGTCCTCGGAGCTTGGTTCGGGTCCTGGGGGCTCCGCTGGTGTCCTGGGGGCTCCGTTCGTGTCCTGGGGGCTCCGTTCGTGTCCTGGGGGATCTGTTGGGGTCCCGCGGGATCTGTTGGGGTCCCGCGGGATCTGTTGGGGTCCCGGGGGCTCTGTTGGGGTCCCGGGGGCTCTGTTGGGGTCCCGGGGGCTCTGTTGGGGTCCCGGGGGTCTCTGTTGGGGTCCCGGCGGCTCTGTTGGATTCCTGGGAGCTCTCTTGGGGTCCCGGGGGCTCTGTTGGGGTTTTGGGGGTCTTCGCTGTGGTCCTGGGGTCTCTGTTGTCATCCCGGGGGCTCTGTTGTCGTCCCGGGGGCTCTGTTGGTGTCCTGGGGCATCTGTTCGGGTCCTGGGGGCTCTGTTGGGGTCCTGGGGGCTCTGTTGGGGTCCTGGGGGCTCTGTTGGGGTCCCGGGGGCTCTGTTGTTGTCCTGGGGCATCTGTTCGGGTTTTGGGGGCTCTGTTGGGGTCCTGGGGGCTCTGTTGGGGTCCCGGGGGCTCTGTTTGGGTTCCGGGGCCTCTGTGCTGGTTTTTGGGGGCTTTGTTGTTCTCCTGGGGGCTCTGTTGAGGTCCTGGGGGCTCTGTTGGGGTCCTGGGGGCTCTGTTCGAGTTCTGGGGTCTCTGTTGTTCTCCCGGGGGCTCTGTAGGGGTCCCCGGCGTATCTGTTGGGGTCCCGGGGGCTCTGTTGGGGTCCCGGGAGCTCTGTTGGGGTCCCGGGAGCTCTGTTGGGGTTCTGAGGGCTCTGTTGTGGTTATTTTGGCTCTGTTGTGGTCCCGGGGGCTCTGCTGTGATCCCTGGGTCTCTGCTGTGGTCCCGGGGGCTCTGTTGTGGTCCCAGGGGCTCTGTTGTGGTCCCGGGGGCTCTGTTGTGGTCCCGGGGGCTCTGTTGTTGTCCCGGGGGCTCTGTTGTTGTCCCGGGGGCTCTGTTGTTGTCCCGGGGGGGTCTGTTCGGGTTTTGGGGGCTCCGTTGTGGTCCTGGGGGCTCCGTTGGGGTCCTGGGGGCTCTGTTGGGCTCCTGGTTGCTCTGTTGTGGTCCCGGGGGCTCTGTTGGAATCCCGCAGGCTCTGTTGGGGTCCCGGGGGCTCTGTTGGCGTCCTCGGAGCTTGGTTCGGGTCCCGGGGGCTCCGCTGGGTTCCCGGGGGCTACGCTGGGTTCCCGGGTGCTCTGTTGGGGTCCTGCGGGCTCTGTTGGGGTCCTGCGGGCTCTGTTGGGGTCCTGCGGGCTCTGTTGGGGTCCTGCGGGCTCTGTTGGGGTCCTGCGGGCTCTGTTGGGGTACTGCGGGCTCTGTTGGGGTACTGCGGGCTCTGTTGGTGTCCTGAAGTCTCTGTTGGGGTCCTGAAGTCTCTGTTGGGTTCCTGGGGCCTCTGTTTGGATCTTGGGAACTCTGTTGGGGTCCCGGGGGCTTTGTTGAAGTCCCTGGGGCTCTGTTGAGGTCCCGGGGTCTTCGCTGGGGTAAAGGGGGTCCCTGTTGGGGTCCTGGGGGCTCTATTGTTTTCCTGAGGGCTCTGTTGGTGTCCTGGGAGCTCGGTGGGGGTCCTGAGGTCTCTGTTGTCGTCATGGGAGCTCTGTTCGGCTTCTGGGAGTTCTGTTGGGGTCCCGGGGGCTCTGTTGGGGTCCCGGGGGCTCTGTTGGGGTCCCGGGGGCTCTGTTGGGGTCCCGGGGGCTCTGTTGGGGTCCCGGGGGCTCTGTTGTAAGCCTGGGGGCTCTGTTGGGATCCCGGGGGCCATGTTGGCATCCCGGGGGCTCTTTTTGCATCCCGGAGGCTCTGTTGAAGTCCCGGGGGCTCTGTTGAGGTCCCGGGGTTTTCTCTGGGGTAAAGGGGGTCTCTGTTGGGGTCCTGGGGTCTCTGTTGGGGTCCTGGGGTCTCTGTTGGGGTCCTGGGGTCTCTGTTGGGGTCCTGGGGGCTCTTTTGGGGTCCTGAAGGCTCTGTTGGGGTCCTGGGGGCTCTGTTGGGGTCCTGGGGGCTCTGTTGGGGTCCCGGGGGCTCTGTTGTTGTCCCGGGGGGTTCTGTTCGGGTTTCGGGGGCTCCGTTGTGGTCCTGGGGGCTCCGTTGTGGTCCTGGGGGCTCCGTTGGGCTCCTGGTTGCTCTGTTGGGGTCCCGGGGGCTCTGTTGGCGTCCTCGGAGCTTGGTTCGTGTCCTGGGGGCTCCGTTCGTGTCCTGGGGGCTCCGTTCGTGTCCTGGGGGCTCCGTTCGTGTCCTGGGGGCTCTGTTGGGGTCCCGCGGGCTCTGTTGGGTTCCTGAGGGCTCTGTTGGGGTCTTGCTGGCTCTGTTGGGGTCCTGAAGTCTCTGTTGGGTTCCTGGGGTCTCTGTTTGGATCTTGGGAACTCTGTTGGGGTCCCGGGGGCTCTGTTGAAGTCCCGGGGGCTCTGTTGAGGTCCCGGTGTCTTCGCTGGGGTAAAGGGGGTCCCTGTTGGGGTCCTGGGAGCTCTGTTGGGGTCCTGGGGACCCTGTTGGGGTCCTGGGGACCCTGTTGGTGTCCTGGGGGCTCTGTTGGGGACCTGGGGGATCTGTTGGGTTCCTGGGGGCTCTGTTGTTGTTCTGGGGGCTCTGTTGTTGTTCTGGGGGCTCTGTTGTTGTCCTGGGGGCTCTGTTGGGGTCGCGGGGGCTCTGTTGGGGTCGCGGGGGCTCTGTTGGGGTCGCGGGGGCTCTGTTTGGGTTCTGGGGGCTCTGTTGGTGTCCTGAAAGCTCTGTTGGGGTCCTGGGGTCTCTGTTGGGGTCCTGCGGGTTCTGTTGGGGTCCTGGGGGCTCCGTGGTGGTCCTGGGGGCTCTGTTGTTTTTTTGGCAGCTTTATTGTTGTCCTGGGGCCTCTGTTGGTGTCCTGGGGGCTCTGTTGGTGTCCTGGGGGCTCTGTTGGTGTCCTGGGGGCTCTGTTGTGGTCCCGGGGGCTCTGTTGTGGTCCTGGGGGCTCTGTTGTTTTCCTGAGGTCTCTGTTGTCGTCCTGGGAGCTCTGTTCGGCTTCTGGGAGTTCTGTTGGTGTCCTGAAGGCTCTGTTGGTGTCCTGGGGGCTCTGTTGGTGTCCTGGGGGCTCTGTTGGGGTCCTGGGGGCTCTGTTGGGGTCCCGGGGGCTTTGCTGGGGTCTTGGGGCTTCTGTTAAGGTCCCGTGGGCTCTGTTGGGGTCCCGAAGGCTCTGTTGGGGTCCTGGGGGCTCTGTTGGGGTCCCGGGGGCTTTGCTGGGGGCTTTGCTGGGGTCTTGGGGCTTCTGTTAAGGTCCCGTGGGCTCTGTTGGGGTCCCGAAGGCTCGGTTGGGGTCCTGGGGGCTCTGTTGGGGTCCTGGGTGCTCCGCTGGGGTCCCCGGGGCTCCGTTCGTGTCCTGCGGGATCTGTTGGGGTCCTGCTGGCTCTGTTGGGGTCCTGCTGGCTCTGTTGGGGTGCCGCGGGCTCTGTTGTTGTCCTGTGGGATCTGTTGGGGTCCCGGGGGCTCTGTTGGAGTCCCGGGGGCTCTGTTGGCGTCCCGGGGGCTCAGTTGGATTCCTGGGAGCTCTGTTGGGGTCTGGGGGGCTCTGTTGGGGTTTTGGGGGTCTTCGCTGGGGTCCTGGGGTCTCTGTTGTCGTCCCGGGGTCTCTGTTGGTGTCCTGGGGCATCTGTTCGGGTTTTGGGGGCTCTGTTGGGGTCCTGGGGGCTCTGTTAGGGTTCTGGGGTCTCTGTTGTTCTCCCGGGGTATCTGTTGGGGTCCCCGGGGTATCTGTTGGGGTCCCCGGGGTATCTGTTGGGTTCCCGGGGGCTCTGTTGGGGTCCCGGGGGCTCTGTTGGGGTCCCGGGGGCTCTGTTGGGGTCCCGGGGGCTCTGTTGGGGTTCTGGGAACTCTGTTGTGGTTATTTTGGCTCTGTTGGGTTCCTGGGGGCTCTGTTGTGGTCCCGGGGGCTCTGCTGTGATCCCTGGGGCTGTGTTGTGGTCCCGGGGGCTCTGTTGTGGTCCTGGGGGCTCTGTTGTGGTCCCAGGGGCTCTGTTGTGGTCCTGGAGGTCCTGTTCGTGTCTTGGGGGCTCTGTTGTTGTCCCGGGGGCTCTGTTGTTGTCCCGGGGGGGTCTGTTCGGGTTTTGGGGGCTCCGTTGGGGTCCTGGGGGCTCCGTTGGGGTCCTGGGGGCTCTGTTCGGCTCCTGGTTGCTCTGTTGGGGTCCCGGGGGCTCTGTTGGGGTCCCGCAGGCTCTGTTGGGGTCCCGGGGGCTCTGCTGGCGTCCTCGGAGCTTGGTTCGGGTCCCGGGGGCTCTGTTGGGGTCCCGGGGGCTCTGTTGGGGTCCTGCGGGCTCTGTTGTGGTCCTGGGGGGCTCTGTTGGAGTCCTGCGGGCTCTGTTGGGGTCCTGAAGTCTCTGTTGGGGTCCTGAAGTCTCTGTTGGGTTCCTGAAGTCTCTGTTGGTGTCCTGGGGGCTCTGTTTGGATCTTGGGAACTCTGTTGTGGTCCCGGGGGCTCTGTTGAAGTCCCTGGGGCTCTGTTGAGGTCCCGGGGTCTTCGCTGGGGTAAAGGGGGTCCCTGTTGGGGTCCTGGGGGCTCTGTTGTTTTCCTGAGGGCTCTGTTGGTGTCCTCGGAGCTCTGTGGGGGTCCTGAGGTCTCTGTTGTCGTCCTGGGAGCTCTGTTGGGGTCCTGGGGGCTCTGTTGGTGTCCTGGGGGCTCTTTTTGCATCCCGGGGGCTCTGTTGGGGTCCTGGGGGCTCTGTTGGGGTCCCGGGGGCTCTGTTGGGGTCCCTAGGGCTCTGCTGTAAGCCTGGGGGCTCTGTTGGGATCCCGGGGGCTCTTTTTGCATCCCGGGGGCTCTGTTGGGGTTTTTGGGGTCCTGGGTGGGGTCCTGGGGTCTCTGTTGGGGTCCCGGGGGCTCTGTTGAAGTCCCGGGGGCTCTGTTGAGGTCCCGGGGTTTTCTCTGGGGTAAAGGGGGTCCCTGTTGGGGTCCTGGGGTCTCTGTTGGGGTCCTGGGGTCTCTGTTGGGGTCCTGGGGGCTCTTTTGGGGTCCTGGGGGCTCTGTTGGGGTCCCGGGGGCTCTGTTGTTGTCCCGGGGGGTTCTGTTCGGGTTTTGGGGGCTCCGTTGTGGTCCTGGGGGCTCCGTTGGGGTCCTGGGGGCTCTGTTCGGCTCCTGGTTGCTCTGTTGGGGTCCCGGGGGGTCTGTTGGCGTCCTCGGAGCTTGGTTCGGGTCCTGGGGGCTCCGTTCGTGTCCTGGGGGATCTGTTGGGGTCCCGCGGGATCTGTTGGGGTCCCGCGGGATCTGTTGGGGTCCCGCGGGATCTGTTGGGGTCCCGCGGGATCTGTTGGGGTCCCGGGGGTCTCTGTTGGGGTCCCGGGGGCTCTGTTGGATTCCTGGGAGCTCTGTTGGGGTCCCGGGGGCTCTGTTGGGGTTTTGGGGGTCTTCGCTGTGGTCCTGGGGTCTCTGTTGTCATCCCGGGGGCTCTGTTGTCGTCCCGGGGGCTCTGTTGGTGTCCTGGGGGCTCTGTTGGGATCCTGGGGGCTCTGTTGGGATCCTGGGGGCTCTGTTGGGGTCCTGGGGGCTCTGTTGGGGTCCTGGGGGCTCTGTTGGGGTCCCGGGGGCTCTGTTGTTGTCCTGGGGCATCTGTTCGGGTTTTGGGGGCTCTGTTGGGGTCCTGGGGGCTCTGTTGGGGTCCCGGGGGCTCTGTTTGGGTTCCGGGGCCTCTGTGCTGGTTTTTGGGGGCTTTGTTGTTCTCCTGGGGGCTCTGTTGGGGTCCTGGGGGCTCTGTTGGGGTCCTGGGGGCTCTGTTCGAGTTCTGGGGTCTCTGTTGTTCTCCCGGGGGCTCTGTAGGGGTCCCCGGCATATCTGTTGGGGTCCCGGGGGCTCTGTTGGGGTCCCGGGAGCTCTGTTGGGGTCCCGGGAGCTCTGTTGGGGTTCTGAGGGCTCTGTTGTGGTTATTTTGGCTCTGTTGTGGTCCCAGGGGCTCTGCTGTGATCCCTGGGTCTCTGCTGTGGTCCCGGGGGCTCTGTTGTGGTCCCAGGGGCTCTGTTGTTGTCCCGGGGGCTCTGTTGTTGTCCCGGGGGCTCTGTTGTTGTCCCGGGGGCTCTGTTGTTGTCCCGGGGGCTCTGTTGTTGTCCCGGGGGCTCTGTTGTTGTCCCGGGGGGGTCTGTTCGTGTTTTGGGGGCTCCGTTGTGGTCCTGGGGGCTCCGTTGGGGTCCTGGGGGCTCTGTTGGGCTCCTGGTTGCTCTGTTGTGGTCCCGGGGGCTCTGTTGGGATCCCGCAGGCTCTGTTGGGGTCCCGGGGGCTCTGTTGGCGTCCTCGGAGCTTGGTTCGGGTCCCGGGGGCTACGCTGGGTTCCCGGGGGCTACGCTGGGTTCCCGGGTGCTCTGTTGGGGTCCTGCGGGCTCTGTTGGGGTCCTGCGGGCTCTGTTGGTGTCCTGAAGTCTCTGTTGGGGTCCTGAAGTCTCTGTTGGGTTCCTGGGGCCTCTGTTTGGATCTTGCGAACTCTGTTGGGGTCCCGGGGGCTTTGCTGGGGGCTTTGCTGGGGTCTTGGGGCTTCTGTTAAGGTCCCGTGGGCTCTGTTGGGGTCCCGAAGGCTCGGTTGGGGTCCTGGGGGCTCTGTTGGGGTCCTGGGTGCTCCGCTGGGGTCCCCGGGGCTCCGTTCGTGTCCTGCGGGATCTGTTGGGGTCCTGCTGGCTCTGTTGGGGTCCTGCTGGCTCTGTTGGGGTGCCGCGGGCTCTGTTGTTGTCCTGTGGGATCTGTTGGGGTCCCGGGGGCTCTGTTGGAGTCCCGGGGGCTCTGTTGGCGTCCCGGGGGCTCAGTTGGATTCCTGGGAGCTCTGTTGGGGTCTGGGGGCTCTGTTGGGGTTTTGGGGGTCTTCGCTGGGGTCCTGGGGTCTCTGTTGTCGTCCCGGGGTCTCTGTTGGTGTCCTGGGGCATCTGTTCGGGTTTTGGGGGCTCTGTTGGGGTCCTGGGGGCTCTGTTAGGGTTCTGGGGTCTCTGTTGTTCTCCCGGGGTATCTGTTGGGGTCCCCGGGGTATCTGTTGGGGTCCCCGGGGTATCTGTTGGGTTCCCGGGGGCTCTGTTGGGGTCCCGGGGCTCTGTTGGGGTCCCGGGGGCTCTGTTGGGGTCCCGGGGGCTCTGTTGGGGTTCTGGGAACTCTGTTGTGGTTATTTTGGCTCTGTTGGGTTCCTGGGGGCTCTGTTGTGGTCCCGGGGGCTCTGCTGTGATCCCTGGGGCTGTGTTGTGGTCCCGGGGGCTCTGTTGTGGTCCTGGGGGCTCTGTTGTGGTCCCAGGGGCTCTGTTGTGGTCCTGGAGGTCCTGTTCGTGTCTTGGGGGCTCTGTTGTTGTCCCGGGGGCTCTGTTGTTGTCCCGGGGGGGTCTGTTCGGGTTTTGGGGGCTCCGTTGGGGTCCTGGGGGCTCCGTTGGGGTCCTGGGGGCTCTGTTCGGCTCCTGGTTGCTCTGTTGGGGTCCCGGGGGCTCTGTTGGGGTCCCGCAGGCTCTGTTGGGGTCCCGGGGGCTCTGCTGGCGTCCTCGGAGCTTGGTTCGGGTCCCGGGGGCTCTGTTGGGGTCCCGGGGGCTCTGTTGGGGTCCTGCGGGCTCTGTTGTGGTCCTGGGGGGCTCTGTTGGAGTCCTGCGGGCTCTGTTGGGGTCCTGAAGTCTCTGTTGGGGTCCTGAAGTCTCTGTTGGGTTCCTGAAGTCTCTGTTGGTGTCCTGGGGGCTCTGTTTGGATCTTGGGAACTCTGTTGTGGTCCCGGGGGCTCTGTTGAAGTCCCTGGGGCTCTGTTGAGGTCCCGGGGTCTTCGCTGGGGTAAAGGGGGTCCCTGTTGGGGTCCTGGGGGCTCTGTTGTTTTCCTGAGGGCTCTGTTGGTGTCCTCGGAGCTCTGTGGGGGTCCTGAGGTCTCTGTTGTCGTCCTGGGAGCTCTGTTGGGGTCCTGGGGGCTCTGTTGGTGTCCTGGGGGCTCTTTTTGCATCCCGGGGGCTCTGTTGGGGTCCTGGGGGCTCTGTTGGGGTCCCGGGGGCTCTGTTGGGGTCCCTAGGGCTCTGCTGTAAGCCTGGGGGCTCTGTTGGGATCCCGGGGGCTCTTTTTGCATCCCGGGGGCTCTGTTGGGGTTTTTGGGGTCCTGGGTGGGGTCCTGGGGTCTCTGTTGGGGTCCCGGGGGCTCTGTTGAAGTCCCGGGGGCTCTGTTGAGGTCCCGGGTTTTCTCTGGGGTAAAGGGGGTCCTGTTGGGGTCCTGGGGTCTCTGTTGGGGTCCTGGGGTCTCTGTTGGGGTCCTGGGGGCTCTTTTGGGGTCCTGGGGGCTCTGTTGGGGTCCCGGGGGCTCTGTTGTTGTCCCGGGGGGTTCTGTTCGGGTTTTGGGGCTCCGTTGTGGTCCTGGGGGCTCCGTTGGGGTCCTGGGGGCTCTGTTCGGCTCCTGGTTGCTCTGTTGGGGTCCCGGGGGGTCTGTTGGCGTCCTCGGAGCTTGGTTCGGGTCCTGGGGGCTCCGTTCGTGTCCTGGGGGATCTGTTGGGGTCCCGCGGGATCTGTTGGGGTCCCGCGGGATCTGTTGGGGTCCCGCGGGATCTGTTGGGGTCCCGCGGGATCTGTTGGGGTCCCGGGGGTCTCTGTTGGGGTCCCGGGGGCTCTGTTGGATTCCTGGGAGCTCTGTTGGGGTCCCGGGGGCTCTGTTGGGGTTTTGGGGGTCTTCGCTGTGGTCCTGGGGTCTCTGTTGTCATCCCGGGGGCTCTGTTGTCGTCCCGGGGGCTCTGTTGGTGTCCTGGGGGCTCTGTTGGGATCCTGGGGGCTCTGTTGGGATCCTGGGGGCTCTGTTGGGGTCCTGGGGGCTCTGTTGGGGTCCTGGGGGCTCTGTTGGGGTCCCGGGGGCTCTGTTGTTGTCCTGGGGCATCTGTTCGGGTTTTGGGGGCTCTGTTGGGGTCCTGGGGGCTCTGTTGGGGTCCCGGGGGCTCTGTTTGGGTTCCGGGGCCTCTGTGCTGGTTTTTGGGGGCTTTGTTGTTCTCCTGGGGGCTCTGTTGGGGTCCTGGGGGCTCTGTTGGGGTCCTGGGGGCTCTGTTCGAGTTCTGGGGTCTCTGTTGTTCTCCCGGGGGCTCTGTAGGGGTCCCCGGCATATCTGTTGGGGTCCCGGGGGCTCTGTTGGGGTCCCGGGAGCTCTGTTGGGGTCCCGGGAGCTCTGTTGGGGTTCTGAGGGCTCTGTTGTGGTTATTTTGGCTCTGTTGTGGTCCCAGGGGCTCTGCTGTGATCCCTGGGTCTCTGCTGTGGTCCCGGGGGCTCTGTTGTGGTCCCAGGGGCTCTGTTGTTGTCCCGGGGGCTCTGTTGTTGTCCCGGGGGCTCTGTTGTTGTCCCGGGGGCTCTGTTGTTGTCCCGGGGCTCTGTTGTTGTCCCGGGGGCTCTGTTGTTGTCCCGGGGGGGTCTGTTCGTGTTTTGGGGGCTCCGTTGTGGTCCTGGGGGCTCCGTTGGGGTCCTGGGGGCTCTGTTGGGCTCCTGGTTGCTCTGTTGTGGTCCCGGGGGCTCTGTTGGGATCCCGCAGGCTCTGTTGGGGTCCCGGGGGCTCTGTTGGCGTCCTCGGAGCTTGGTTCGGGTCCCGGGGGCTACGCTGGGTTCCCGGGGGCTACGCTGGGTTCCCGGGTGCTCTGTTGGGGTCCTGCGGGCTCTGTTGGGGTCCTGCGGGCTCTGTTGGTGTCCTGAAGTCTCTGTTGGGGTCCTGAAGTCTCTGTTGGGTTCCTGGGGCCTCTGTTTGGATCTTGCGAACTCTGTTGGGGTCCCGGGGGCTTTGTTGAAGTCCCTGGGGCTCTGTTGAGGTCCCGGGGTCTTCGCTGGGGTAAAGGGGGTCCCTGTTGGGGTCCTGGGGGCTCTATTGTTTTCCTGAGGGCTCTGTTGGTGTCCTGGGAGCTCGGTGGGGGTCCTGAGGTCTCTGTTGTCGTCATGGGAGCTCTGTTCGGCTTCTGGGAGTTCTGTTGGGGTCCCGGGGGCTCTGTTGGGGTCCCGGGGGCTCTGTTGGGGTCCCGGGGGCTCTGTTGTAAGCCTGGGGGCTCTGTTGGGATCCCGGGGGCCATGTTGGCATCCCGGGGGCTCTTTTTGCATCCCGGAGGCTCT
The DNA here is from genome assembly GCF_030867145.1 of Opisthocomus hoazin. Classification (NCBI taxonomy): domain Eukaryota; kingdom Metazoa; phylum Chordata; class Aves; order Opisthocomiformes; family Opisthocomidae; genus Opisthocomus; species Opisthocomus hoazin. The sequence continues at coordinate 380,453 of NW_027448819.1, forward strand.
GTTGAAGTCCCGGGGGCTCTGTTGAGGTCCCGGGGTTTTCTCTGGGGTAAAGGGGGGTCTCTGTTGGGGTCCTGGGGTCTCTGTTGGGGTCCTGGGGGCTCTTTTGGGGTCCTGAAGGCTCTGTTGTTGTCCTGGGGGCTCTGTTGGGGTCCTGGGGGCTCTGTTGGGGTCCCGGGGGCTCTGTTGTTGTCCCGGGGGGTTCTGTTCGGGTTTTGGGGGCTCCGTTGTGGTCCTGGGGGCTCCGTTGTGGTCCTGGGGGCTCCGTTGTGGTCCTGGGGGCTCCGTTGGGCTCCTGGTTGCTCTGTTGGGGTCCCGGGGGCTCTGTTGGCGTCCTCGGAGCTTGGTTCGGTCTCCCGGGGGCTCCGCTGCGGTCCCGGGGGCTCCGTTCGTGTCCTGGGGGCTCCGTTCGTGTCCTGGGGGCTCTGTTGGGGTCCCGCAGGCTCTGTTGGGTTCCTGAGGGCTCTGTTGGGGTCTTGCTGGCTCTGTTGGGGTCCTGAAGTCTCTGTTGGGTTCCTGGGGTCTCTGTTTGGATCTTGGGAACTCTGTTGGGGTCCCGGGGGCTCTGTTGAAGTCCCGGGGGCTCTGTTGAGGTCCCGGGGTCTTCGCTGGGGTAAAGGGGGTCCCTGTTGGGGTCCTGGGAGCTCTGTTGGGGTCCTGGGGACCCTGTTGGGGTCCTGGGGACCCTGTTGGTGTCCTGGGGGCTCTGTTGGGGACCTGGGGGATCTGTTGGGTTCCTGGGGGCTCTGTTGTTGTTCTGGGGGCTCTGTTGTTGTTCTGGGGGCTCTGTTGTTGTTCTGGGGGCTCTGTTGTTGTCCTGGGGGCTCTGTTGGGGTCGCGGGGGCTCTGTTGGGGTCGCGGGGGCTCTGTTTGGGTTCTGGGGGCTCTGTTGGTGTCCTGAAAGCTCTGTTCGGGTTCTGGGGTCTCTGTTGGGGTCCTGCGGGTTCTGTTGGGGTCCTGGGGGCTCCGTGGTGGTCCTGGGGGCTCTGTTGTTTTTTTGGCAGCTTTATTGTTGTCCTGGGAACTCTGTTGGTGTCCTGGGGCCTCTGTTGGTGTCCTGGGGGCTCTGTTGGTGTCCTGGGGGCTCTGTTGGGGTCCTGGGGGCTCTGTTGGAATCCTGGGGGTTCTGTTGGGATTCTTGGGGTTCTCTTGGAATTCTGGGGTCTCTGTTGGGGTCCCGGGGGCTCTGTTGGGGTCCTGGGGCATCTGTTCGGGTTTTGGAGGCTCTGTTGTTCCCCTGGGTGCTCTGTTGTGGTCCCGGGGGCTCTGTTGTGGTCCCGGGGGCTCTGTTGTGGTCCCGGGGGCTCTGTTGTGGTCCCGGGGGCTCTGTTGTGGTCCCGGGGGCTCTGTTGTGGTCCTGGGGGCTCTGTTGTTTTCCTGAGGTCTCTGTTGTCGTCCTGGGAGCTCTGTTCGGCTTCTGGGAGTTCTGTTGGTGTCCTGAAGGCTCTGTTGGTGTCCTGGGGGCTCTGTTGGTGTCCTGGGGGCTCTGTTGGGGTCCTGGGGGCTCTGTTGGGGTCCCGGGGGCTTTGCTGGGGTCTTGGGGCTTCTGTTAAGGTCCCGTGGGCTCTGTTGGGGTCCCGAAGGCTCTGTTGGGGTCCTGGGGGCTCTGTTGGGGTCCCGGGGGCTTTGCTGGGGGCTTTGCTGGGGTCTTGGGGCTTCTGTTAAGGTCCCGTGGGCTCTGTTGGGGTCCCGAAGGCTCTGTTGGGGTCCTGGGGGCTCTGTTGGGGTCCTGGGTGCTCCGCTGGGGTCCCCGGGGCTCCGTTCGTGTCCTGGGGGATCTGTTGGGGTCCTGCTGGCTCTGTTGGGGTCCTGCTGGCTCTGTTGGGGTGCCGCGGGCTCTGTTGTTGTCCTGTGGGATCTGTTGGGGTCCTGGGGGCTCTGTTGGAGTCCCGGGGGCTCTGTTGGCGTCCCGGGGGCTCTGTTGGATTCCTGGGAGCTCTGTTGGGGTCCCGGGGGCTCTGTTGGGGTTTTGGGGGTCTTCGCTGGGGTCCTGGGGTCTCTGTTGTCGTCCCGGGGTCTCTGTTGGTGTCCTGGGGCATCTGTTCGGGTTTTGGGGGCTCTGTTGGGGTCCTGGGGGCTCTGTTAGGGTTCTGGGGTCTCTGTTGTTCTCCCGGGGTATCTGTTGGGGTCCCCGGGGTATCTGTTGGGGTCCCGCAGGATCTGTTGGGGTCCCGGGGGCTCTGTTGGGGTCCCGGGGGCTCTGTTGGGGTTCTGGGAACTCTGTTGTGGTTATTTTGGCTCTGTTGGGTTCCTGGGGGCTCTGTTGTGGTCCCGGGGGCTCTGCTGTGATCCCTGGGGCTCTGTTGTGGTCCTGGGGGCTCTGTTGTGGTCCTGGGGGCTCTGTTGTGGTCCCAGGGGCTCTGTTGTGGTCCTGGAGGTCCTGTTCGTGTCTTGGGGGCTCTGTTGTTGTCCCGGGGGGGTCTGTTCGGGTTTTGGGGGCTCCGTTGTTGTCCTGGGGGCTCCGTTGGGGTCCTGGGGGCTCCGTTGGGCTCCTGGTTGCTCTGTTGGGGTCCCGGGGGCTCTGTTGGGGTCCCGCAGGCTCTGTTGGGGTCCCGGGGGCTCTGCTGGCGTCCTTGGAGCTTGGTTCGGGTCCCGGGGGCTCTGTTGGGGTCCTGGGGGGCTCTGTTGGGGTCCTGGGGGGCTCTGTTGGAGTCCTGCGGGCTCTGTTGGGGTCCTGAAGTCTCTGTTGGGGTCCTGAAGTCTCTGTTGGGGTCCTGAAGTCTCTGTTGGGTTCCTGAAGTCTCTGTTGGGTTCCTGGGGGCTCTGTTTGGATCTTGGGAACTCTGTTGTGGTCCCGGGGGCTCTGTTGAAGTCCCTGGGGCTCTGTGAGGTCCCGGGGTCTTCGCTGGGGTAAAGGGGGTCCCTGTTGGGGTCCTGGGGGCTCTGTTGTTTTCCTGAGGGCTCTGTTGGTGTCCTCGGAGCTCTGTGGGGATCCTGAGGTCTCTGTTGTCGTCCTGGGGGCTCTGTTGGGGTCCTGGGGGCTCTGTTGGGGTCCTGGGGGCTCTGTTGGGGTCCTGGGGGCTCTGTTGGGGTCCTGGGGGCTCTGTTGGGCTCCCGGGGGCTCTGTTGGGGTCCCGGGGGCTCTGTTGTAAGCCTGGGGGCTCTGTTGGGATCCCGGGGGCTCTTTTTGCATCCCGGGGGCTCTGTTGGTTTTTTGGGGTCCTGGGTGGTATCCTGGGGTCTCTGTTGGGGTCCCGGGGGCTCTGTTGAAGTCCCGGGGGCTCTGTTGAGGTCCCGGGGTTTTCTCTGGGGTAAAGGGGGTCTCTGTTGGGGTCCTGGGGTCTCTGTTGGGGTCCTGGGGTCTCTGTTGGGGTCCTGGGGGCTCTTTTGGGGTCCTGGGGGCTCTGTTGGGGTCCCGGGGGCTCTGTTGGGGTCCCAGGGGCTCTGTTGTTGTCCCGGGGGGGTTCTGTTCGGGTTTTGGGGGCTCCGTTGTGGTCCTGGGGGCTCCGTTGGGGTCCTGGGGGCTCTGTTCGGCTCCTGGTTGCTCTGTTGGGGTCCCGGGGGCTCTGTTGGCGTCCTCGGAGCTTGGTTCGGGTCCCGGGGGCTCCGCTGCGGTCCCGGGGGCTCCGTTCGTGTCCTGGGGATCCGTTCGTGTCCTGGGGGCTCCGTTCGTGTCCTGGGGTCTCTGTTGGGGTCCCGCGGGCTCTGTTGGGTTCCTGCGGGCTCTGTTGGTGTCTTACTGGCTCTGTTGGGGTCCTGAAGTCTCTGTTGGGTTCCTGGGGGCTCTGTTTGGATCTTGGGAACTCTGTTGGGGTCCCGGGGGCTCTGTTGAAGTCCCGGGGGCTCTGTTGAGGTCCCGGGGTCTTCGCTGGGGTAAAGGGGGTCCCTGTTGGGGTCCTGGGAGCTCTGTTGGGGTCCTGGGGTCTTCGCTGGGGTAATGTGTGCTCTGTTGGTGTCCTGGGGGCTCTGTTGGTGTCCTGGGGTCTCTGTTGGGGACCTGGGGGCTCTGTTGTTGTCCTGGGGGCTCTGTTGTTGTCCTGGGGGCTCTGTTGTTGTCCTGGGGGCTCTGTTGTTGTCCTGGGGGCTCTGTTGGGGTCGCGGGGGCTCTGTTTGGGTTCTGGGGGCTCTGTTGGTGTCCTGAAAGCTCTGTTCGGGTTCTGGGGTCTCTGTTGGGGTCCTGCGGGTTCTGTTGGGGTCCTGGGGGCTCCGTGGTGGTCCTGGGGGCTCTGTTGTTTTTTTGGCAGCTTTATTGTTGTCCTGGGGCCTCTGTTGGTGTCCTGGGGCCTCTGTTGGTGTCCTGGGGGCTCTGTTGGTGTCCTGGGGGCTCTGTTTGGATCTTGGGAACTCTGTTGTGGTCCCGGGGGCTCTGTTGAAGTCCCTGGGGCTCTGTTGAGGTCCCGGGGTCTTCGCTGGGGTAAAGGGGGTCCCTGTTGGGGTCCTGGGGGCTCTGTTGTTTTCCTGAGGGCTCTGTTGGTGTCCTCGGAGCTCTGTGGGGGTCCTGAGGTCTCTGTTGTCGTCCTGGGAGCTCTGTTGGGGTCCTGGGGGCTCTGTTGGTGTCCTGGGGGCTCTTTTTGCATCCCGGGGGCTCTGTTGGGGTCCTGGGGGCTCTGTTGGGGTCCCGGGGGCTCTGTTGGGGTCCCTAGGGCTCTGCTGTAAGCCTGGGGGCTCTGTTGGGATCCCGGGGGCTCTTTTTGCATCCCGGGGGCTCTGTTGGGGTTTTTGGGGTCCTGGGTGGGGTCCTGGGGTCTCTGTTGGGGTCCCGGGGGCTCTGTTGAAGTCCCGGGGGCTCTGTTGAGGTCCCGGGGTTTTCTCTGGGGTAAAGGGGGTCCCTGTTGGGGTCCTGGGGTCTCTGTTGGGGTCCTGGGGTCTCTGTTGGGGTCCTGGGGGCTCTTTTGGGGTCCTGGGGGCTCTGTTGGGGTCCCGGGGGCTCTGTTGTTGTCCCGGGGGGTTCTGTTCGGGTTTTGGGGGCTCCGTTGTGGTCCTGGGGGCTCCGTTGGGGTCCTGGGGGCTCTGTTCGGCTCCTGGTTGCTCTGTTGGGGTCCCGGGGGGTCTGTTGGCGTCCTCGGAGCTTGGTTCGGGTCCTGGGGGCCTCCGCTGGTGTCCTGGGGGCTCCGTTCGTGTCCTGGGGGATCTGTTGGGGTCCCGCGGGATCTGTTGGGGTCCCGCGGGATCTGTTGGGGTCCCGCGGGCTCTGTTGGGGTCCCGCGGGCTCTGTTGGGGTCCCGGGGGTCTCTGTTGGGGTCCCGGGGGCTCTGTTGGATTCCTGGGAGCTCTGTTGGGGTCCCGGGGGCTCTGTTGGGGTTTTGGGGGTCTTCGCTGTGGTCCTGGGGTCTCTGTTGTCATCCCGGGGGCTCTGTTGTCGTCCCGGGGGCTCTGTTGGTGTCCTGGGGCATCTGTTCGGGTCCTGGGGGCTCTGTTGGGATCCTGGGGGCTCTGTTGGGGTCCTGGGGGCTCTGTTGGGGTCCTGGGGGCTCTGTTGGGGTCCCGGGGGCTCTGTTGTTGTCCTGGGGCATCTGTTCGGGTTTTGGGGGCTCTGTTGGGGTCCTGGGGGCTCTGTTGGGGTCCCGGGGGCTCTGTTTGGGTTCCGGGGCCTCTGTGCTGGTTTTTGGGGGCTTTGTTGTTCTCCTGGGGGCTCTGTTGGGGTCCTGGGGGCTCTGTTGGGGTCCTGGGGGCTCTGTTCGAGTTCTGGGGTCTCTGTTGTTCTCCCGGGGGCTCTGTAGGGGTCCCCGGCATATCTGTTGGGGTCCCGGGGGCTCTGTTGGGGTCCCGGGAGCTCTGTTGGGGTCCCGGGAGCTCTGCTGGGGTTCTGAGGGCTCTGTTGTGGTTATTTTGGCTCTGTTGTGGTCCCGGGGGCTCTGCTGTGATCCCTGGGTCTCTGCTGTGGTCCCGGGGGCTCTGTTGTGGTCCCAGGGGCTCTGTTGTTGTCCCGGGGGCTCTGTTGTTGTCCCGGGGGCTCTGTTGTTGTCCCGGGGGCTCTGTTGTTGTCCCGGGGGGGTCTGTTCGGGTTTTGGGGGCTCCGTTGTGGTCCTGGGGGCTCCGTTGGGGTCCTGGGGGCTCTGTTGGGCTCCTGGTTGCTCTGTTGTGGTCCCGGGGGCTCTGTTGGGATCCCGCAGGCTCTGTTGGGGTCCCGGGGGCTCTGTTGGCGTCCTCGGAGCTTGGTTCGGGTCCCGGGGGCTACGCTGGGTTCCCGGGGGCTACGCTGGGTTCCCGGGTGCTCTGTTGGGGTCCTGCGGGCTCTGTTGGGGTCCTGCGGGCTCTGTTGGTGTCCTGAAGTCTCTGTTGGGGTCCTGAAGTCTCTGTTGGGTTCCTGGGGCCTCTGTTTGGATCTTGCGAACTCTGTTGGGGTCCCGGGGGCTTTGTTGAAGTCCCTGGGGCTCTGTTGAGGTCCCGGGGTCTTCGCTGGGGTAAAGGGGGTCCCTGTTGGGGTCCTGGGGGCTCTATTGTTTTCCTGAGGGCTCTGTTGGTGTCCTGGGAGCTCGGTGGGGGTCCTGAGGTCTCTGTTGTCGTCATGGGAGCTCTGTTCGGCTTCTGGGAGTTCTGTTGGGGTCCCGGGGGCTCTGTTGGGGTCCCGGGGGCTCTGTTGGGGTCCCGGGGGCTCTGTTGGGGTCCCGGGGGCTCTGTTGGGGTCCCGGGGGCTCTGTTGTAAGCCTGGGGGCTCTGTTGGGATCCCGGGGGCCATGTTGGCATCCGGGGGCTCTTTTTGCATCCCGGAGGCTCTGTTGAAGTCCCGGGGGCTCTGTTGAGGTCCCGGGGTTTTCTCTGGGGTAAAGGGGGTCTCTGTTGGGGTCCTGGGGTCTCTGTTGGGGTCCTGGGGGCTCTTTTGGGGTCCTGAAGGCTCTGTTGTTGTCCTGGGGGCTCTGTTGGGGTCCTGGGGGCTCTGTTGGGGTCCCGGGGGCTCTGTTGTTGTCCCGGGGGGTTCTGTTCGGGTTTTGGGGGCTCCGTTGTGGTCCTGGGGGCTCCGTTGTGGTCCTGGGGGGCTCCGTTGGGCTCCTGGTTGCTCTGTTGGGGTCCCGGGGGGTCTGTTGGCGTCCTCGGAGCTTGGTTCGGGTCCTGGGGGCTCCGCTGGTGTCCTGGGGGCTCCGTTCGTGTCCTGGGGGATCTGTTGGGGTCCCGCGGGATCTGTTGGGGTCCCGCGGGATCTGTTGGGGTCCCGCGGGCTCTGTTGGGGTCCCGCGGGCTCTGTTGGGGTCCCGGGGGTCTCTGTTGGGGTCCCGGGGGCTCTGTTGGATTCCTGGGAGCTCTGTTGGGGTCCCGGGGGCTCTGTTGGGGTTTTGGGGGTCTTCGCTGTGGTCCTGGGGTCTCTGTTGTCATCCCGGGGGCTCTGTTGTCGTCCCGGGGGCTCTGTTGGTGTCCTGGGGCATCTGTTCGGGTCCTGGGGCTCTGTTGGGATCCTGGGGGCTCTGTTGGGGTCCTGGGGGCTCTGTTGGGGTCCTGGGGGCTCTGTTGGGGTCCCGGGGGCTCTGTTGTTGTCCTGGGGCATCTGTTCGGGTTTTGGGGGCTCTGTTGGGGTCCTGGGGGCTCTGTTGGGGTCCCGGGGGCTCTGTTTGGGTTCCGGGGCCTCTGTGCTGGTTTTTGGGGGCTTTGTTGTTCTCCTGGGGGCTCTGTTGGGGTCCTGGGGGCTCTGTTGGGGTCCTGGGGGCTCTGTTCGAGTTCTGGGGTCTCTGTTGTTCTCCCGGGGGCTCTGTAGGGGTCCCCGGCATATCTGTTGGGGTCCCGGGGGCTCTGTTGGGGTCCCGGGAGCTCTGTTGGGGTCCCGGGAGCTCTGCTGGGGTTCAGTTGTGGTTATTTTGGCTCTGCTGTGATCCCTGGGTCTCTGCTGTGGTCCCGGGGGCTCTGTTGTGGTCCCAGGGGCTCTGTTGTTGTCCCGGGGGCTCTGTTGTTGTCCCGGGGGCTCTGTTGTTGTCCCGGGGGGCTCTGTTGTTGTCCCGGGGGGGTCTGTTCGGGTTTTGGGGGCTCCGTTGTGGTCCTGGGGGCTCCGTTGGGTCCTGGGGGCTCTGTTGGGCTCCTGGTTGCTCTGTTGTGGTCCCGGGGGCTCTGTTGGGATCCCGCAGGCTCTGTTGGGGTCCCGGGGGCTCTGTTGGCGTCCTCGGAGCTTGGTTCGGGTCCCGGGGGCTACGCTGGGTTCCCGGGGGCTACGCTGGGTTCCCGGGTGCTCTGTTGGGGTCCTGCGGGCTCTGTTGGGGTCCTGCGGGCTCTGTTGGTGTCCTGAAGTCTCTGTTGGGGTCCTGAAGTCTCTGTTGGGTTCCTGGGGCCTCTGTTTGGATCTTGCGAACTCTGTTGGGGTCCCGGGGGCTTTGTTGAAGTCCCTGGGGCTCTGTTGAGGTCCCGGGGTCTTCGCTGGGGTAAAGGGGGTCCCTGTTGGGGTCCTGGGGGCTCTATTGTTTTCCTGAGGGCTCTGTTGGTGTCCTGGGAGCTCGGTGGGGGTCCTGAGGTCTCTGTTGTCGTCATGGGAGCTCTGTTCGGCTTCTGGGAGTTCTGTTGGGGTCCCGGGGGCTCTGTTGGGGTCCCGGGGGCTCTGTTGGGGTCCCGGGGGCTCTGTTGGGGTCCCGGGGGCTCTGTTGGGGGTCCCGGGGGCTCTGTTGTAAGCCTGGGGGCTCTGTTGGGATCCCGGGGGCCATGTTGGCATCCCGGGGGCTCTTTTTGCATCCCGGAGGCTCTGTTGAAGTCCCGGGGGCTCTGTTGAGGTCCCGGGGTTTTCTCTGGGGTAAAGGGGGTCTCTGTTGGGGTCCTGGGGTCTCTGTTGGGGTCCTGGGGGCTCTTTTGGGGTCCTGAAGGCTCTGTTGTTGTCCTGGGGGCTCTGTTGGGGTCCTGGGGGCTCTGTTGGGGTCCCGGGGCTCTGTTGTTGTCCCGGGGGTTCTGTTCGGTTTTGGGGCTCCGTTGTGGTCCTGGGGGCTCCGTTGTGGTCCTGGGGGCTCCGTTGGGCTCCTGGTTGCTCTCTTGGGTCCCGGGGGCTCTGTTGGCGTCCTCGGAGCTTGGTTCGGGTCCCGGGGGCTCCGCTGCGGTCCTGGGGGCTCCGTTCGTGTCCTGGGGGCTCCGTTCGTGTCCTGGGGGCTCTGTTGGGGTCCCGCAGGCTCTGTTGGGTTCCTGAGGGCTCTGTTGGGGTCTTGCTGGCTCTGTTGGGGTCCTGAAGTCTCTGTTGGGTTCCTGGGGTCTCTGTTTGGATCTTGGGAACTCTGTTGGGGTCCCGGGGGCTCTGTTGAAGTCCCGGGGGCTCTGTTGAGGTCCCGGGGTCTTTTTTCGCTGGGGTAAAGGGGGTCCCTGTTGGGGTCCTGGGAGCTCTGTTGGGGTCCTGGGGACCCTGTTGGGGTCCTGGGGACCCTGTTGGTGTCCTGGGGGCTCTGTTGGGGACCTGGGGGATCTGTTGGGTTCCTGGGGGCTCTGTTGTTGTTCTGGGGCTCTGTTGTTGTTCTGGGGCTCTGTTGTTGTTCTGGGGGCTCTGTTGTTGTCCTGGGGCTCTGTTGGGGTCGCGGGGCTCTGTTGGGGTCGCGGGGGCTCTGTTTGGGTTCTGGGGGCTCTGTTGGTGTCCTGAAAGCTCTGTTCGGGTTCTGGGGTCTCTGTTGGGGTCCTGCGGGTTCTGTTGGGGTCCTGGGGGCTCCGTGGTGGTCCTGGGGGCTCTGTTGTTTTTTTGGCAGCTTTATTGTTGTCCTGGGGCCTCTGTTGGTGTCCTGGGGGCTCTGTTGGTGTCCTGGGGGCTCTGTTGGGGTCCTGGGGGCTCTGTTGGAATCCTGGGGGTTCTGTTGGGATTCTTGGGGTTCTCTTGGAATTCTGGGGTCTCTGTTGGGGTCCCGGGGGCTCTGTTGGGGTCCTGGGGCATCTGTTCGGGTTTTGGAGGCTCTGTTGTTCCCCTGGGGGCTCTGTTGTGGTCCCGGGGGCTCTGTTGTGGTCCCGGGGGCTCTGTTGTGGTCCCGGGGGCTCTGTTGTGGTCCCGGGGCTCTGTTGTGGTCCTGGGGGCTCTGTTGTTTTCCTGAGGTCTCTGTTGTCGTCCTGGGAGCTCTGTTCGGCTTCTGGGAGTTCTGTTGGTGTCCTGGGGCTCTGTTGGTGTCCTGGGGGCTCTGTTGGTGTCCTGGGGGCTCTGTTGGTGTCCTGGGGGCTCTGTTGGGGTCCTGGGGGCTCTGTTGGGGTCCCGGGGGCTTTGCTGGGGTCTTGGGGCTTCTGTAAGGTCCCGTGGGCTCTGTTGGGGTCCCGAAGGCTCTGTTGGGGTCCTGGGGGCTCTGTTGGGGTCCCGGGGGCTTTGCTGGGGGCTTTGCTGGGGTCTTGGGGCTTCTGTTAAGGTCCCGTGGCTCTGTTGGGGTCCCGAAGGCTCTGTTGGGGTCCTGGGGGCTCTGTTGGGGTCCTGGGTGCTCCGCTGGGGTCCCCGGGGCTCCGTTCGTGTCCTGGGGGATCTGTTGGGGTCCTGCTGGCTCTGTTGGGGTCCTGCTGGCTCTGTTGGGGTGCCGCGGGCTCTGTTGTTGTCCTGTGGGATCTGTTGGGGTCCTGGGGGCTCTGTTGGAGTCCCGGGGGCTCTGTTGGCGTCCCGGGGGCTCTGTTGGATTCCTGGGAGCTCTGTTGGGGTCCCGGGGGCTCTGTTGGGGTTTTGGGGGTCTTCGCTGGGGTCCTGGGGTCTCTGTTGTCGTCCCGGGGTCTCTGTTGGTGTCCTGGGGCATCTGTTCGGGTTTTGGGGGCTCTGTTGGGGTCCTGGGGGCTCTGTTAGGGTTCTGGGGTCTCTGTTGTTCTCCCGGGTATCTGTTGGGGTCCCCGGGGTATCTGTTGGGGTCCCGCAGGATCTGTTGGGGTCCCGGGGCTCTGTTGGGGTCCCGGGGGCTCTGTTGGGGTTCTGGGAACTCTGTTGTGGTTATTTTGGCTCTGTTGGGTTCCTGGGGGCTCTGTTGTGGTCCCGGGGGCTCTGCTGTGATCCCTGGGGCTCTGTTGTGGTCCTGGGGGCTCTGTTGTGGTCCTGGGGGCTCTGTTGTGGTCCCAGGGGCTCTGTTGTGGTCCTGGAGGTCCTGTTCGTGTCTTGGGGGCTCTGTTGTTGTCCCGGGGGGGTCTGTTCGGGTTTTGGGGCTCCGTTGTTGTCCTGGGGGCTCCGTTGGGGTCCTGGGGCTCTGTTGGGCTCCTGGTTGCTCTGTTGGGGTCCCGGGGGCTCTGTTGGGGTCCTCGCAGGCTCTGTTGGGGTCCCGGGGGCTCTGCTGGCGTCCTCGGAGCTTGGTTCGGGTCCCCGGGGCTCTGTTGGGGTCCTGGGGGGCTCTGTTGGAGTCCTGAAGTCTCTGTTGGGGTCCTGAAGTCTCTGTTGGGGTCCTGAAGTCTCTGTTGGTTCCTGAAGTCTCTGTTGGGTTCCTGGGGGCTCTGTTTGGATCTTGGGAACTCTGTTGTGGTCCCGGGGGCTCTGTTGAAGTCCCTGGGGCTCTGTGAGGTCCCGGGGTCTTCGCTGGGGTAAAGGGGGTCCCTGTTGGGGTCCTGGGGGCTCTGTTGTTTTCCTGAGGGCTCTGTTGGTGTCCTCGGAGCTCTGTGGGGATCCTGAGGTCTCTGTTGTCGTCCTGGGGGCTTTGTTGGGGTCCTGGGGGCTCTGTTGGGGTCCTGGGGGCTCTGTTGGGGTCCTGGGGGCTCTGTTGGGGTCCTGGGGGCTCTGTTGGCTCCCGGGGGCTCTGTTGGGGTCCCGGGGGCTCTGTTGTAAGCCTGGGGGCTCTGTTGGGATCCCGGGGGCTCTTTTTGCATCCCGGGGGCTCTGTTGGGGTTTTTGGGTCCTGGGTGGTATCCTGGGGTCTCTGTTGGGGTCCCGGGGGCTCTGTTGAAGTCCCGGGGGCTCTGTTGAGGTCCCGGGGTTTTCTCTGGGGTAAGGGGGTCTCTGTTGGGGTCCTGGGGTCTCTGTTGGGGTCCTGGGGTCTCTGTTGGGGTCCTGGGTCTCTGTTGGGGTCCTGGGGGCTCTTTTGGGGTCCTGGGGGCTCTGTTGGGGTCCCGGGGGCTCTGTTGGGGTCCCGGGGGCTCTGTTGTTGTCCCGGGGGGTTCTGTTCGGGTTTTGGGGCTCCGTTGTGGTCCTGGGGCTCCGTTGGGGTCCTGGGGGCTCTGTTCGGCTCCTGGTTGCTCTGTTGGGGTCCCGGGGGCTCTGTTGGCGTCCTCGGAGCTTGGTTCGGGTCCCGGGGGCTCCGCTGCGGTCCCGGGGGCTCCGTTCGTGTCCTGGGGCTCCGTTCGTGTCCTGGGGGCTCCGTTCGTGTCCTGGGGTCTCTGTTGGGGTCCCGCGGGCTCTGTTGGGTTCCTGCGGGCTCTGTTGGTGTCTTACTGGCTCTGTTGGGGTCCTGAAGTCTCTGTTGGGTTCCTGGGGCTCTGTTTGGATCTTGGGAACTCTGTTGGGGTCCCGGGGCTCTGTTGAAGTCCCGGGGGCTCTGTTGAGGTCCCGGGGTCTTCGCTGGGGTAAAGGGGGTCCCTGTTGGGGTCCTGGGAGCTCTGTTGGGGTCCTGGGGTCTTCGCTGGGGTAATGTGTGCTCTGTTGGTGTCCTGGGGGCTCTGTTGGTGTCCTGGGGCTCTGTTGGTGTCCTGGGGTCTCTGTTGGGGACCTGGGGGCTCTGTTGTTGTCCTGGGGGCTCTGTTGTTGTCCTGGGGGCTCTGTTGGGGTCGCGGGGGCTCTGTTTGGGTTCTGGGGGCTCTGTTGGTGTCCTGAAAGCTCTGTCGGGTTCTGGGA